>NC_091937.1:37951735-38229235 GCF_041260155.1 Ptychodera flava
ATATACAGGTATTTCATATTGAACGCTATGACCATAATAAAAAAAATTGCTGCAACAAGAAATTTCTCGAGAATATATATTGCGGGTTGAAGCCTGCCCTGAAATGAAGTTTAAAATAAATACGTTAATTGTCGGTTATGTTTTTTGACCGTTCGTTAAAAACTATTTTGTCGTTTTAATGTCACAGATTTCCGGCTATAATTTTTCCTTTCACAAAATCAAAAGGTTACGTCAGTGTCTTAACTTCTTAAACGTACAGGGTGTGATTCTACCATTGCGCATTTTATCTTGTGAACTGAACGTATGTAGGTGTAACATGCGCTGTTATAATTTACATAAGAATTTTAGTCCGGACCAGAATTCATTTGTCAGCAATAGCTCTATAGTCTACATATATCTAGAGGTTTTTTCTCTGTTTTTGTTTTGCTTGTAAATTGCAAGTACTTATTCTTCTTTCGGCAGAAAGTTGAAACACCTACCATTTAGCTTTCCAACACAGAGCCTACAATATGCGCTATTGTTTACATTTGAATTATAGTCCGGACCAGAAGTCGAGGACGAACGGTTTGCTTGAACTGTCAGAATTAATTTCGAGGGTTGATTTTAAACCAATGTTGTCAAAATTATTCTTTTGATACTCAAATATCAGATAAAATTTATTAAAGACGTCAGAATGCGATATCCTTTGAAACGATTCAAGGAGACTTGCGTGGAATTTCCTTCACTTTCCACCTTAACTTAATGATTTATTTTATCTCCGTTAGCACCAACATTGTGTAACAGCGCTAAGTGATCACGGTTTAGAAGTTCACTCTAGACCCTCTACCATTTCTACCGAAATTCATTCCACAGTAATTTTAGTTTCAATTTGCAGAAGAGCTTCGTGTTGTACAGTCAGGCCGAGGTACACCGTGACTCTACATAACCAATATCTTCGACAGTCGTTTGTTTTGACCACACACGCGGAACTTATTTGCTTACAAGCTACAAAAAGGAAACCACGAGATTGTGAGTAAATATAACGGATGCCCGTCGAGTACATTGACCGAGGGTTCACAGGTGAGGCATTCTCATAAGGGTCGGACCATTTAGGCCTTCGTCTTCGAAGGGGGTTGTGAGGATCGGTATGTGTGAATTGTTTGTCATTCAAAGATACGACAGTTGTAAATTAAGGTAGTTCGCGCCTCGAAAGTGAAAGACTTTAACTTTCGCTCAAACTTTCCTTTAAGAATCTTTCAACCATTCTCTTCCAGAATCACGAATAAAAATCGGGGGTCACCGTGCAAATTTTGGTACTAAGGAAACAAATAACTCAAGATTTACCGGTATTTGAAATTCAAAATGGCTGCCATCCCTGTGTTAACGCTATGGAGATTCTAGAAAAACAAAATTTTTGAATTTCGAAAAACTAAGCCGGTGAAAACTTTTCTCAAAACAAGAGCTTTAACATGAACTCCCATAAGTGGTATATCAGAAAAGAATTGTAAAATTTTTAGAGTCCACATTTGTCGAAGACCAAGCATATCCTCACAAATTTCACATGCTCACATGCTTACACGGGCACAGAAATATTTTCTTTGCAAGAATTAACATTCGGCAGTCTGTACTCAGACTGGCAGACGAAGTTCACTGTATTTTCTAATTTGACCGCCCTCCAAAGATCTGTGGGCCAATCCCTGAAAATTGACAGAAGTGCAAGATTAACAAGCCGTATGTTGCAAATACACTATAAAAACATTGCGTCTTTATTTGCCAATGGTATGCAACAGCACTTCATTACATGCATGTCATTACTCATTGAAAAAAATTCTGATCGAATTTCGTGCTTTGGTTTGCTTGAAGGCGCAGCTTTGTGTGTGTTAACAGCTGGCCTTTGTATTTTATGTGTCAAAACAACAATAAATCAATAATTTTCTGGCGAGTTTTGAAATACCAAATTGTTCATGAGTAGCTGAGCACTTGTGCAATTTGTTGTTATCGCGGCATTTGCATCATAGCAACAATAACCATGCCCGGTTGAACAATGTGACGCATTTTTTTTAATTCAGTATCGGTCATTGTACTGCGATGTTTGCAAGCAAGCGAAGTCTTCAAAATATTAGCGTATTCCATGTTATGACAGCAACAAAATTTGATCGATTTCTTTTGTCCGAAACGAAAGCATACTTGTGTTCTGTCAACATGCCCCCATGATGATGAAATATAGATTGAGAGTAAATTTATTTTGAACAGGGTGCTACCAATAAAAAAAGCAAATTCAGCAATGCCATGCATAACCTTTGAAAACGCCAAAAACGTTTAGGATCTAAAGCCGTTATGTATAGGGGAGGTCGGGTTCACGGAAACACGCATCTTTGTATTTGACCCCAAGCGATTCCTGGAAGTATCTCTTAAGATCATATCGTAGATCGTTTGCTAAGACACTTGGGGAAGATCTCACAACCGACAGGGGCTTCCCCGCCGCTGCCCCAACGTATGTTTACTCATAGTTTACGAGGCTAACAGTAATTTAAAATTTGTGGTTCAAATGTCGTTGCACGGACTTGATGTCGAAACCAGTTTTGGATTGAATAAGCGGCGACTATCAGGAACATCTAGTCTGTGAAATGTAACAAATGAATACAATCCTAAAATAAGCAAATGAATTAATACAAATGATTTTAATGTAAACGATTTGTACAGTAAACGCTCATTAATCAGCAAGTTTGTCGACATTTTGATCTAAGCAGAGCTGGAGCAGATAATATTTTCTGTAGACTCAGCTTATTGCATTTTATATAGGGTCCTAGTGAGTAGATGTGGACATCTTGTGTATGTTTAAACGGGGAAATTATTGCCTTGATGTAACTTTTAATATTATTATTATTTTTATGTAAAAAGCAACTACAGTAATTATTTTTTTTCTTCTTCTCCTCAAAGTATCCTGAACATCAAAATTAGCCTTGAATGTAGACTGTAGTTAGCTAATTATGCCCCTTGCTTCGTTATGTAACTGTGAGAAGTCTGTGTTGGTTGAGCGTTTCGACATGATCTGTTGAGTTCACAGCTGTATGTGTTTCTCAACAGAAACAAATACACTGGAAAACAGCAATAGTTGTAATTAAAGCGGCTTCAAAATTATCCTTACCATACGGCGTGCGGGGTCAGTAAGCTATACGATCTGTATTACTCCCATAAGAAGAATGTTTTGTTGTAATGTCAATTTGTTTCAAGAAAAACAAAAACCAAAAACTACTCAAATACTTTCTGAAATATCATTATCTGGCAACTGTAATGGACTAACGATTTGACAAGGTGGGAGGATGGTTCATTATACGCACGTTAAATGGTGCACACCTGGAAACCGTAAGTTTCATGCGATTGTCGGGATTATAGTGCACGCCAAGAAACCCTAAGTTTCAAGCGATTGTTAGAATTAACAAGATTGGAACCAATTTAGGATAATTTGATAGTGAAGTAATGTTGTTTTAATCTGCAAATATAACCATATCTTCTTTCCTTTTTAAGTTATGAACTTGTTATTTATGAGTACTTAATAATTATATTGCAACATTGAGCTATAGGGAACCTAACACTTTTGAGAATTTTGAACGATATTAAGATCCAATTCTCCAAAATTAGCTCCAATCGTGTTAATTGTTGCGCACGCGTGGAAACCGTAAGTTTCAAGTAATTGTTAGAACTTTCATAAAGTAAACTCCTAAAGTCAGGGTTCACCGTGCAAATATTTGTACTGGGGAAGTAAATAAATGACCAAGCAATTACCATTATGTCAAATTAACGATTTGCTTTCCCTATGTTATATTCATGGGGAAACTTTAAAATTTTCAATCTTCACAGAAACGGGACAACACCGAAAACATTGAAAATAGACCACAAAGTCAATAGACCAGCAACATTTTATAATGATATAAGACACCGAATGGCCAGTCCTCCACGGCGCAGTCTACATTAAAGGTATACAATCACCTGTAATCTAAATATGCCCATATATGGTCAAAGGGGCGTTCCTAGGTATTCAAAATGCCATGTGAGGGGGCTGTTTTTAAAAAGCGGCCACCCGCTTAAAATCTGTGATTGGTTAGATTTTCTCTTTCCATGGTAACTGTGGCAAAATTGGAACAGGTGACAGTATACCTTTAAGATAGAATGGGCATAGGGGACGGATATTTAGACTGTAAAGCTTTTGCAATACTATACTCGTTTACGCAATGTACTCTCATTTGAAACTCTGAGAGTAAATGAAGTTTTCAGCAATTGGAACAGGTGACATACCTTTAAAAGTCGATCGAAGGAGAGCACGTGCCAACATGATTAGGAGGCTAGGACATTGGATCATTCTTTCTCTCCGGACCAGAATGTAAAGGGAGTTTTCTGCAGTGGGATGACTGCAGTGTTGTGTCATGCGTAATATATCACTGTTTCATAGACGGGTCTGGCACAGAAAAAGTCAGTTTTATGGGGAAAAAACAAATCTTCTAAGAGCTGTTTTTCATTGAACAATAGCGGCGCAGGTTGTCATTTACGAAGTTCGCTAATAATCGATTGATATTACCGCTTATTCTGATCGAATAAATGACTCACCACTTCACGAAAGGTCATGCGAGGTCGATAGCGCTGTTGACTGAAAATCGCCCCGACAACAAATAGTGCCACATTTCTCGGATAGATATCAATCTTGAGGATTTCCAGTTGTATCAATACTAAAGGTCCTTTTTGTGAGTGTCAGTACAAATTATGAGGGCAAAGAACAGTGGCGAACGCATTGTAAATATGTGGAAAAAACGGGTAAAACAATAATTATTCCTTTGAGTGCTGTAATTTTTCCCACCAAAGTTTTAGTACAACATTTTACCAATTTCCATAAACTTTTTCGCAATCTTTTTGATAATTTTGGACCAAATGGACATCAAATTTCATCGCCTGAAGTTTTTTATCAAAATTTTGGCAAAAACTGAAAAAATTGACTGGTGCACATTTCATATGTGCGACAAAAACTGACTTTGGCGCTCAAAGGGTTAAAAGGTGCAATTGACAGAAAGCAAAAATATACATTTTTGAAGCCCGTGACAATGTCCGATCGCTTCACAGGCACTGCCAAATCTTTGTATTCGGGGTAATAATACCAGCAGTTACTGCAACCAAACGTTCAGTCCAAACGGTGCGTTTTAAAGTGTAAATCAAATTTGTCATGCGGTAGCAATCGCCTTGAAAACTGAGAGTAATCTTTTTCATTCTAAAACTTTTCTTGGGGAAACTCAAAACCATTCTCTTTCAAAGTAGGGGGGTCACGGTGCAAATGTCGGTACTAGAGAAACAAAGTACAAAAGACTGCACCTAGATTAAAATTCAAAATGGCCGCCATCCCTGTATTGATTCTATGGGGCAAAATTAACTTGCGATTTTCACAACGATAAAATGATGAAAAATTTATTTAATTCAAGAGTTTCAAATGAGCGTCGACAAAAGGTAGATCAGAGTAGATCTGAGTCCTAATATGTGTCTCCGATCGAGGCCCATTCTGCCTCTAATATTGCCAGGCTGACGTCAGGACAGAAGTTCATTTCCTCGGTCATTTTTAGCGTGCGTTATCTGATATCCTCTCTACTCCAGTTATCATCATCACATATGGCACCGAAGTGCACGTGTTTTTGATGACAAACACACATGTATAACTGAGTTTGAGAAAAACCGGGAACTTAACCCGATTTATATCTTCAGTCCTGGCACGGTCTATTCTCCTCACATAAGCCTTGTCTCATTAATCACAATTCTTGTTTACCTTCTTACATTCATTATATTCACTTAAACCCTTTCACTACCCTGGTTTGGCCTAAACCCATTGTTATCGATGGTTAGTGTGTTTGCTGGAAATTGTGGATAAACAGGCCAAAGAAAGTAATTGATAATTTCTACATAATCACATGACACAACGCAGTGTACAAAAGCATACAAAGACCGTATCGACAGAGAAGAAGTATGTCGAAACGTGCCATGGGGATGTGCATCCACAAATCATATCGTAATATAAAGTACTGACTATGAATGTGCCAAAGCACCATTAACCAGATATCAGCTGAAAATGCTCCTATATTTTGAGGAAAAAGCGTATGTATCATTGAGTTTACCAACTTTAGAAAATAGTGTGTCGAACTTCGGGTAGCAGTTGAAAGCTGTGTCCATCATCAATATTTAATAAATTAAAGGGACAAAGTCAGCCATTTTTCATGAATTTTGTTTGATGCGAGATACTATTTATATTGTTTGACATGTCGAAAGAAACTGAATGAATGGGTGACCATGTGTGTATTCGACCAAGGTTTGAGACGTGATACATGAAACCATGGTGAAAATGAATTAATGGTCATGACCATTAATTCATTTTCAAGATGGTTTCGTTTATCGTGTCTAAAACCGGGGTTGAATATATGCATGATCACCCATTCAATCAGTATCTTTCAACATGTCAAACGTTGTAAATAGTACCCGATTACATGAGCGGGTGTGACAAACGCTTTCATAGGTCAATTAAGGCCACATGACCGACCACTGAATACTCCCTATATTTTCAAAACTGCGTGAACCTTTGTCACAACAAAACAGATATTTATAAATATTTGCATAGTAAATGTATGACGCACACCATAAAATCGGATTCACTCCTCCTATGCAAAATAGTCACGGCACGGATGGTATCTAATACATATTAATTTTGAGTTCCAGACTTAGCAGAGTTTCACAAAAACAGAAAGAGCAGGTTATACTTCGAGTTGCCGTTACAAATAAAAATGAACAAGAATAAGGTTCGTAATTCTCAAATTTTCAGTCAAACATTTGGAATTCAACTACGACGAATTATGTAAATTTTACAAAGTTTCCCCCCATATTGCGACAGCTATTGATAGAAGTACCAGAAATGTGAAAGTTCACCACGTAAGCCAGATTAAAAGCCAGCTGTAATCAACACAAATGGCGTGGCGTTTTGAAATAGTGGGATCATAAGAGCCAATTTTGGTGAGTACTCCAATAGTTTAGAGCACGAAACGTGTGAGGAATTTGCAAGACAATAACGGTCGGAAAATGTCGCCTGCGAGTGGTCTCAACTGTTGAATATGAAATTGATGATGAAATTGAGCATATGTTTCACTGTTCTTTCGACGGAAACAACAGCAAAGTTATTTTAAATAAGTGACGTATTTACGTTTCTCTGCCAACTCTTAGCTTTCGAAAGTCGTTGGGATGAAGAGACAGTGTTCCCCATGCTAACATCGTCCTTTGGTAGCGGCCCTTGCCTCAACCTTCAATGTTTGTAATCAATGAATTCCCTGCATGAGTGTACAAAATTGGTTTTACATCTAATAATGCTGTTTGCTAGGATTGAAAAGTTCGAAACAGAAAGAAGTGTCTCTCTTAATGATTCATATTATATCAATACGTTATCCCCTTGTGAGGTGAACGAACTCGGACCACGTACGTGCTCGGATGTATGCGCGACACGTTAGACAGTCTTGGACTCGAGTTCCTGAATTTGGGTATGAGTTGATTTGGGCGACACGTAGGGGACATCTCGCGCTGTACATCTGATGGAAAAGGCGACTTTAACTTATTTTCTATACTTTCGACATGTTCGTTGTTCACGATATAAATACAAAACAGCCAGCAAACTTGTGACAAATCATGGAAGGTTTGTGAGACGGTCCTCTGAACGCCTTTACCAACAAATATCAATCATTATACCAATTCTAGGATGAGCTACGGTAAACTAAATATTAAACAGTTAATAAATTCATCAACAAATGGTTCTCACCTGTCAACTCACTAACTTGTGAAACAAGCCGCGGTTTGAAGACACGGGATAAGTTCCTAAGTTAGACAGCTCTTCAAGTGGAGTTATCTCTAGTGAACGTGCAGATTTTAAAGCTATTGTTTTGTCTGACGGAGCAGCCATATTTGAAAATTAATTATGGCTCCTCCCACGTCATAGTTCTTACCCTTCTGCCATGTCCACCGTTACGGAAAACCATGACAAACCATCTGTTAAAAATGTGGACGGTCTTTGATGATAAAAATTGACATGCACTGTAAGGCCGAACAAAAAGAGTTGTGCTGTTCCGATAACCAGACCTACCCTATTTTTTACCTGCCGACCCAAAACTTTTTAGAGCTACGTAAACACGGAAGCAAATAAAGAAAGAAAAAGAACAAACCGTAAAATCACGCGTTGGTTACTTGGCATTTGATTTTTGTTTGAACGAGGATGTCTTTTAAGTTTTTTATTCCTTTTACTAGTATGATACATTTTTCTGGAAATGTTGTGGCCAGTGTTAGACCGCCCTGAACCCCTGAAAAATGCATATTTAAAAATATTTTGGTCACTAATGATATTTTATGTGCACTTGATTCTAAGCAGGATGTGTTTTTAGTTATGTTAGATCTTTCTGCCGCCTTCGATACGATTAATCATGAAATTTTGTTAAAGCGTTTGCACCGGGTGTCTCTATAATGCTTTGATGTAGTTTAAGTCATATCTTTCCGATCGAAGACAAGCCGTAATTATAAATTCTGCCCATTCGCCCCATTGTCCTCTTGAAACAAGTGTACCGCAAGGGCCAGTCCTTGGCCCAATTTTATTTAATGTTTACACATCCCCCCCCCCCCCTAGTCGACGTAGTTGCTCGTCACGGTTGTGAAGATCATTTTAATGCCGATGACTCAAATCTGTACATGTCTTTTCCACGTGAAAATTACCATGTTACTTTAAGTAATCTTGAATCCTGTGTCTCAGATGTCAGAGCCTGGATGTCCTCAAATTTTCTACGCCTAAATGATGATAATACAGAATTTGTATTTTTCTCTAAGAATTTTGACTTTCATTCAAGTCTTGAGCAAAGTCTCCGAATAGGTGACGTGCTGATTCCAACCCAATGTCAAGCAAAGAGCCTTGGCGTCATTGTCGATTCCAGTCTCACTATGAAATCTCATGTCAGTCATATTTGTCGCTCTTCCATGTTCCATATTCGACGCATTGCCCTCATTCGTAAGTACCTATCCAGATCTGCCACGGAACAACTTATCCATTCGCTTGTCTCCTCGTGTATCGATTCTTGTAATTCTTTGCTGTATGGCTTACCACTTTATTTGATTAATCGCATTCAGCATGACATGTAGCAGCCAGAGTTATAACTCGGTCAAAGCGTTCTGATCATATAACACCATTTCTGCAGGAATTACATTGGCTACCTGTACACCAGCGTATCATTTACATAGATTTTAATTCTTACTTTTAAATGTTTATATGGTGCTGGTCCACAATATCTGAGAGATTTAATAAGTTTTTATGTACCTAGGCGCAAACTTCGTTCTGCCAACGATTTTAAACTCAATACATTCATGACCAAGACAAAAAGGTATGGTGATAGGGCGTTCTGTTCTGCAGCCCCATTTTTATGGAACGAGCTTCCAGTGAATATTCGTTCTTGTATTAATTTTAATACTTTTAAACGTATGCTTAAGACACACCTTTTTAAGTTGGCTTTCTCTATTGATTAGACTTTTTTATGATTTTGCTTGTTTTTAACTTTCTCGATCAATTATATTTTTATTAGTTATCCATTTTCTTATTGTAATGTATCTTTCAGCGGCTGTGATCATTTTTTTCTGTGGAGTTTGTCGCTTTACAAATAAATTATTATTATTATTATTATTTATTATGAAAAAAAATTCGTGCCGACGTCGACCTACCTACCCTATTTTTGAAAACCATGTTATTGGGAGAGCACAATTTATTTATTTTTTGGGGCCTAAGAGGGATGGTAGTGTTAATGGTTTTGCCTCGCAGTGCATGACGACCTGGCATTTGAAAATCAAGACGACATGAACAAACTCGTTGATACCAGTGATTTACGCGGGGCATTTCAAGACAGGTGGACAAAACTGAAGGCAATATAGGTCAACCATGGATGTTTATAATTGTACATGCACGGCTCAACGGAGATTACAAGTGACACTGTAAGAAACTGAGATTTGAATAATAATTGTCTCAGATTAACGTGTACGTATCTAGACTAATGCGATAAAGTCTTTTGTTTTCTGTTGTGTCAATTGTACTAATTTTGCACTTCGGTTTTGTCATGATTTGGACAAGATCATTCTGAAAGTCTGTGTTTGTTTTGTCCGTTTAAATCAGTGTATTAAACCACAACCCAATATATTCTTGACAGCTGTCGCTCAGGGTTAACGAGAGTCATGGACTGAAAACGGATAAATCATACCTGTACTTTCACGACTCGGCTGAAACTGACTCTGAGCTCCTTCCCTGATGGCAATGGATAGCGACATCAATGGTTTGTATTAAAAAAGATCAAGTTCTACACTTGTCAATTTTAACAGAGTCTGGAGTTCTTATGAATACTTAATATATTTATCAGTAGTTTTGTCATACTTCAACCAAAAGTAATTATAAGAAAATCCTCGGGAACCAGCACACCATTATATAGTTCAAAGCGATCATACCGCTCAACTTGCGAATCATATTTCAAGCCTGCGATTCTTGAAGAGAAGATTTCTGGTCGATAAATTGCCGAAGAACCCAATGTTGCTACTATTCTCCGCCTTAGATCAATGTTCTGAAGTTGAGATAATTTTCTGGCAAGGTGAAGTGTTGCATTTCAAATTTTGCTCTTTAAGATATTCATATTATCATTATGCTTTATTGGTTCTCTTGTATTTCACGTTTTCCACAGTGCGAATGTACTCTGCAGGTATCCCACCGCTGCCACCAGTGACGTCAATAGATTTATGGTGGTGTTATCGAGAATTCGGCAGCATGTCAGAACAGGCAAGGCTAGTATGCCGATGTTCAATGGGTCTAAAGAGACTGGAGGTAGCGTGTTCTACAAAATTAAACACTAATTGTGAAGCTGCCGAGTGATTTCTTACTTTTGGCAGATAGACTGATAGACATGACGGAGGATTACGTGACAGTACTTCACACATATAAAATATTACTTCAGGCAGCTCACAAATCCACTGTGAAATACGACATTATCAGCAAGATTTAAATGGTGATCCCCGAGCCTGGTAACTGAAATTCTTGCTTAAGAAAGTGTGCATGCAAATTTAGAGAAATAACGACTTGGTAATTTCATAAAGTAAACCTGTTATCAAGACATTGTTGAAAGCATAATCACCAATGAAAAGTTCCATTGCATGATATTGCCAGAGTCTGATATGATATCTGATATGTGTTCTGGACTTTTTTTGACACAAAAAAGGGAACATGGTACTTCCGCTTAAACTTAAGACATACTGGATGAATATGCTATGGTGAAATAGCCACATGTTAGGGACTGGTCAGTTTCTTCAGGCTGGGGGGGGTTTCACCCTGTTTTTGACTTTGGTGATAGGGGGGGGGGGGGGTCACCATGTTTTTGAAATGCCCAATAGGCGGATATTTCACAATATATATTTGATACAGTGACTTATTTTAGAGATAGAAAAATGACAAGATATCTTTCCTTCTCATTGATGCAATTATTTTCCTTTGTGTCACAGGTTTTCTGTAGAAAGATGCTTTTTTATGAACAAAATAACAGTTAAAAAAGGCAGTTTTTGTCATTATTAGCTGTGCTTTTATGGTTTCAATGTTACAAGAGAAGGTCCTCTCAGACACTGTACACATCAGATTTGGCTAGAAGCTCTCTATGGCTCCTCAGGAGATTTAATTGGATGGTTGGCAAGTCTTAACACCCATCAAAGTTTTGATTCACTGCTTTTTCCTCTTTGATATTAATGATTGACATCCATTTCTGTACAACAGTTCAGGACATCTGGTTAAGCATAGAAAGTGTGAAATACATTCACAGTTCATTCAAAATACAGCTCATTCAAAATGTACTGTATTCAAACTTTAAGATGGACACTTTGAAATTCCTATCTTACAACTGACATGTCAACAATTTCATTAAAACATAGAATGACTATTTAAAATATAAATATATGTAAAATGTAAAATATAATATATATATACGTGTATATATATATATACATATATATATATATATATATATATATTATATATATATATATATTATATATATATATATATATATACTTTATGTCCACCTTTTGTTTTACCTATGTCGGCGCCGGGGGGGGTCACCCTGTTTTCGAAATTTGGGATGGGGGGGGTCACCCTGTTTTCAAAATTTGGAATAGGGGGGTCAGCCCCTTTTTGACGACGGCAAAAAATAATCCATCGGGCGCCCCCCCCCTTCCCCAGGCCGAAGAAACTGACCAGTCCCTTACCACACTGTGGGGTGATTCAAACTTATAACCCAACTAAGTTCTCTAGTCTAATTACCGGTAGCGATATACTTGGCTTCACTAACATTGACTTGTACACTTCCTATCTCATTTAAGTCCAAGATCATGTACTGTTATGTAGAATTTGTGAAAAGACACCACTTTTTGATTTTTGTTAACAACTTTAATTCAAGGAGACTTTAGAGGATAGCATGCCCCAAAAAGGTAGAATGTGCCTCGGGGACAGATATTCAGACTCTTAAACTTTTACAATCTTTTCTGATCAACCACTTATTGGGGTTCTTTTTAAAGCTCTTGGTGTCAGAAAACTTTTTAATCTTAGTTTTGCGAAAATCGAAAATATTTTTCTTCATGGAGTTAACACAGGGTTGGCGGCCATTTTGAATTTCAAATATCAGTAAATCTTGGGTAATTTGTTTCTCTAGTAGTACCGATAATTGCATGATGACCCCGATTTTTATTAATGATTTTGAAAGAGAGTGGCTGAAATATTCCTTGAGGAATGTTTGAGCAAAAATTAGTCTTTCACTTTCGAGGTGCAAATTACCTTAATTCAATTACTTTTACGCAATGAAGAGGACCGAAGGAAAGTTTCCTGGTTGAGTGTGAACAGATAGGTAAACTGTGAGGATTTTTACAGCATTGAAGAACATTGTTACAAACAGAATCAACTGTCCAATATGTCATTCTGAGAAAATCTGATTTCTAAACAAATAATTATGCAAATCATTATTATGCAACACAACACAAAATCTAATGACTTCTTGCCATTCAAAAAGAGAATCTATGGACCAGATTTGATTCTGATCCAATATGCCTAAGCCCTTCAACAGACATCCGGACAGACAGGCACACACAGACATTAACATTGGCTCACATGTGTAAGCATGAAGTAAAAAGTGGTTACGTACACAAACAAAATTTCACTTGAAGAATCAGAAATCTCATGGATTAACTCTGCCAATAATGTGGCTTGCAAGAGGGGTGGTAGTGTTAATAGTTTTGCCTCACAGTGCATGACGACCCCGGCATTTGAAAATCAAGACGACATGAACAAACTCGTTGATACCAGTGATTTACGCAGGGCATTTCTAGACAGGTGGACAAAACTGAAGGCAATCCAGTATAGCTCAACCATGGATGTATATTTTTGTACATCCATGGCTCAACAGTGATTACAAGTAACACTGTAAGAAACTGAGGTTTGAAAAACAATTGCCTCAGATTAACGTGCCTGTACACATCTAGACTAATGCGACAATGTCTTTTTTTAGCAGGAACGAAAAAGTAGTTAAGAACACACAAAAAATTTGACTTGAAGAATCAGAAATCTCATGGATCGACCCTGCCAATACAATGGCTTGGCGAAAGTCAAACACTACCCCACTGAAAAATTAAAAGACGCAGAATAAATTGCATAATGGTGGACATTTTATTTTGCTGCCTGTGAAGTTGAAAACAAAACATCTAATTTCAGAAAAAGTTCATTGTGAGATTGATGAAAAACCGTATACTAACATCAAATAGTATGACTGGAATGTATGGCGTAACATACATCATAGACTATACATTCATCCATGTACACCATATTTATATATCATTAATCAATCAATTCATGATTACATACAGCCTGTATACAGCAATTTTAAAACGGAGATGAGAGACTAATAAAAGATAAAAACATCACAATCAGAAATCAATGAAAAAATACACTTGTCCTCATGATCCAAAATTTTCATTGACTAAAACGATTCTTGTTGTTTGTAAACTAGTTTCTATATGAAATGCTGTGATTCATTTGGTAAGCTGCTTAGATTCTTTTTTCGAATGCCCTGGGTTTCATGACATACTTCATTTCATGGTTGAAGTACAAAATCAACGGGGCCACAAACAGTAGAGTCAGGCACTGCTTTGCTTATTTGTGAGTACACAAAGTGGTTTGGTGACATACTTTAACATGTTCACCCAAATTCCCTGTAGACAGGTCTATGATAACCATTCATAATTATGGGTTTGGGTAAAACCATGGAGGTGAAAGGGTTTAAGTGATCCAAGTTGATTCTAAACATCTGCTGAGCCACAAGTAGGCAATTGCTGTCCAAAATTAACTTTAAACGACGGTTTTGTTATGCTTTGAGTTAGCAACCGATGGCTTAGTTATGCTGATAAATTCTGAAACATTTTTTTTTATGCAAGACTCAGAATAGAAAAAGTTTTGATCAAGATGTCAACCATAACTGATATTTGAGTATACAGTAGAGGAAATATTGTTGTCTAGTTGAGTCTAACATTATGTCCATTTGGCAGGACTGTAAAACACTTGATCCACTTTAAGCAATATTACAAATCAAGACAGTCCTAGGGACACTAATTCCTTCACAAAGTGTCTGGTACCTCACCCACAACAATTCCCACAAGGCCACAAGGCAAAAATGTTATCATCATAAAAATTGAGTCTAGCGTTCTTCGTATATGCTTACTTTCAAAATTAAAATACTTATTTCAGGTGTCAGTATGATCTATGAAAACAACATAATAACAAAGAAAACATTGTCAACTACTGGAGATAAAAAAAACTTGATTTTCCACTGCAGAGAGGAGTGCACACTCCACTTTGTGAGGGAATTTAAACCCACTGCAGTAAGCTCAGAGCCAGGTAGATGGACATGCCAACCATAGCAAATAATCCAAAATATCCATAGGCACCTCTCAGACGCTTTTCAGGATCTGTAAAGAAAAAGAGACCCGGAGATAATTGAAACAAAGAACAAATCAGCTTGTGAGAGTTCTTGATATTAAGGTGGAGTTGTATATAACAGTGTATTTTTGCTCAAATCATTTTTTGCAAAGATTCGTTCAATTTTCATTAATTTGTTAACCCAAGGTTAGATATAAGTTGGGATCACCTGACAGTATGACAAGCAGACGTACCTTGCGTGAGAAACCAGTGTAAATGTATGAAAATTTATGAAAATCACCAGATTTCCTGGGTTTTTGTCTCCTGTTTTCAACCTTTCAAAAAACAAAAACTTTAAGTCCACTCATGGTTGGGTCAAATTTTGTGAAATTTTCAAATCATGCTTTTTAATTCATACAATATAACAAAATGACAATTTGGTAAGGCAATAAAGTTGCCTTACATTTTGAACAGGAGTCATTTCAATTTTGAATGTCATCTTTCAATCCTTGCTAGTTAAGAATGAAAAGAGATATGTTTTTTTTCTGCATGTACCCTAGTTTCAATGAGATCTAAACCTTAAGTTGATAATAAGAAGTATCAAGTTTTTGACTTCAAGTAACCTTCATCATTAATGTCATAATTGTCAGCCAAAATATGAACCCCCTTCATCCTTTGAGTAAACTATTGCTACCACACTACACTTCAGATTCTCTGCATTTTGAAAATACATGTGTAGTATGAGGGGGTTTTCATGCCATCTTTGATAATATAAGGTTATTCCCCAAATACCGGGATTTATGTCCGAGTACATCGTGCAGCGGAGGTATTGTCCAGACGCGTAGCGACAATACCGAAGCGTACGATGTACGAGGACATAAATCCCGGTATTTGGGGAATAACCTTATTATTATACACCTTTTTAGTCCAACTTTACAAGAAAAAGTCGAAATTAAGGCGTCTTTTGGATGCTCGTCGCGCACTGTACTGAGCGATCGCGAACAGACTGGGAATGCGTTGAGCGCGTCCGCTAAGAGCGCAGAACGGAATTTCAACCCACGCTGCGCACACAGTGCACACGGTAGAAATTGTCCGTCAGCAGCATAATTTCACTCGAATTCATAGGTTTTGGACTGAGTACGATTTGATTTTGGAAGTACTGAATGCTAAGACGTACATATTTTTGTAACAAATGTGAAATTTTCTCTTCTTGTTCTCCATGTTGACGTAAAAGTGTTTTGAGGTCAAAGGTCAAATAGCGTCCAATAACACCTAAAGTTATTGTATTCCGCGTCAAAGTTTTTGGACTCCGTGTCTATTGATACCGTAACTTACTGTACGAAGAAACTCCATAAGTTACAGACGCAGGTGTATAATAAGAAATATTACTCTGAAAAAAGCATATCAGTTCAGTGCACACTGCCTTATGATACTTGGTACAGTGTATACCCCACCATCTCATCGGCATACAATGTACCTATGAACACATCCCTGACCTGTAATCTTTGGAGATTAAGCCATTCACCCCAATTCACTATGAATAGGCCTACAATCACCATTGACAACCATGGGTTTGGGTTAAACCATGGTGGTGAAAGGGTTAGATCAACATGTCTTTAAAGTCACCTCTCTGGTTCGAACATCTGATAGCACTTGTTGATGAAAGGCAGAATTCTAAATATGCATTACTATCAGTATTGCTATTTTAAAGTGCACTTCACGGCATCTCAGTGCTCTTTACATGGCTAATATTGCATGTAAGAAAAGATAAGATAAAAGATAGAAGTGTCAAATAAAATAAAAACAAAGTCATACTTTGTGATAATACTTAAAAGAGGTACGTCTTAACACTAAGATTAAATCAATCAATCATACCTATGTTGGCATTAATAGGAAGTTCATTCCATTACGGTATATCAGCCAAGCAACTGAAAAGGCATGATAGACATAGTTTCTAGTTGCTGTGTTTCGTGCACAATTTTTGCACTGTCACTAACTTTTTCAGGGCAGGCAATGGCTCAAAATGCCCAATTTGCGCAGTTTGCGTAGTCGAGAGAAAACCCTGAGACAGGTGTTATATGATCAAACTTCCTGGTACCGCCAACAAGTCGAGCTGCGGAATTCTGTATGCATAGTAACTTCTGTAGTTGGTAGCGGGACTGACTTCATATAACAAGCTGTTGCAATTGTCTAAATGCGATGTTACAAACATGTGAACTCAGGGTGTCTATCAGGGAACAAATTTTCCCTATTCTGTATATGGCAAAATACACTGATCTATGTCTATTGTTTATATGACTCATCGTCAAACCATTCAAATCAAACAAAACAATGAGATTGTATATGACTGACTCGATTATAGGACTTTGCAGACTGACCATTTGTATATGTTTTGAATTGTGATGAGAAATAAATTGTTTCTGTTCAGTCAACATTCAATATATATGATATCAACCATCCACCTACATCCTAAAAATATAATTTTATATGTACTACAACATCATCAGGGTTGTTACAGACTGCACAGATCCCATCTGCGTCCATGTACAATGTGTACATGTAGTTTAACCCTTTCGCCCCCAGTTCCCTGTATACAGGTCCAACTTTACCATAGAAAACACTGGATTTGGGACAAACCATGGTGGTGAAAGGGTTAAGTCATGAGATGAAATGACATCATCGAGTGATGCTGTACATGGTAAATGGTATAGGTCCTAATACAGTACCCTGTGGAACACCGATTTGCAGAATTGCCTCACATGATGTAGTGCCTTCAATGGTAACATGTTGTAGACACTTTGACAGATACATGTATGAATAGAGGATACATGTATGAATAGAGGCACGGCAGAGCTGTACCAGTGACACCAAATCACTGTTCTAATCTGTGTGATAAAATGCGATGATACAGAGTGTCGAGCATTACGTACCATATTTACATCCTTGCAAGAGCATAAAACTCACATGATATCGCTCTGTATACGAAGCAAACAGTCTCAGAGTTCTGAGAGCATACACTGAAAAAAAAAGTTGTCTAAATGCAAATTTAAATGCCGTCACATTAAGGTACCAGTAGAGTGCGCCACAGGGACAAATATGCGGACTCTCCCAATTTTACAATCATGTTCTGATCTACATGTACCACTTGTGGGGGCTCATTTTAACGCTCTTGGTGTAAGAAAAAGTTTCATAGTCTTGGATTTTTCAAAAATCAGAAATTTATTTTTTTCAAAGACTTCACATGGGGATGGCAGTCATTTTGAACTTCAAAATATCAGTAAAACTTTGTTAATTTTTTTCTCAAGTATGAAAATTTGCACAGTGACAAGCAGTTTTTATTCTTGATTTTGAAAGAGCATACTTGAAAGATTCCTTGAGGGAAGTTTGAGCAAAAGTTGAAATCTTTCACTTTTGAGGCACCTACTACCTTAAATTAAACTTTAGCATTTTGACCTGAAAGTGGCCACAAAGTGCTATCTTGGTTATGCAGGCAAATTGCATCATTCTGTCTATTGAATACAGCCAATAATAATTTTCGTTTCTCAGACTTTTTCTTCCACAGCCCTAGCATGACAACACCTGCACTCAGTAAAAACAAACCATTACAAATACGTTTGCACATAGTTTTACAGTGAAAAAAGTATAGGCGTATCATTTGGCTCTGCCTCATAAATATTGTACACTCCATGGGGTTTCAACTGATACAAAACTCAACCAAGCTTGTCAAAGTTGAACAAAAGTGTGAATTACAGAGAAGTCATAACTTTACAAACTTGCCTGCCTGAAATGGCAAAGACAGACTAATGGACAAAGCCTTAAAATGTATGTGGAATAAAGCAGATGCCTACGGTAAAAACCGTACCTATTTTTGTCTCTTTACCTCCGTGGGAGAGCTTTTCTGCCATTTGTTTACGGTGCATCCTTGGTGATGACATGGGAAATGGAATTCACACCCAACTTTACATTCACAGTGCTACTGTTGAATTGGTCACCTTGCATACTCATACAGACCTAGCACACAACAAATTGCGCTGACCATTCAAATTACATGACCAAATATCATCAGTCATATATCTTCACTTTTGTATCCATCAATCGTCTAAATATTAGGAGGTTATTATAGAAGTGCTGCAAAGGATGCGCCTGCCATACTGCTCAACTCACAGTGGAAGGCGATGCACAGAGAAAATGTCCTCGCACATCCTTCACAGAATTTTGTAATATCTTTAAATTATTATACATCTAACATTCGCAAGTGGGGCATTAAATGGGGCGAGTATTGATCATTTTTTTGTACAATGTCAACACTGTTTTCTTCCAATTTGTAGCGCAACTGCAAGCGCTACAAGTATCATTGTCACTGATGTTTACGCCAGGCTGTGAGTATTTGCATTACTGTTGTTTATGTTATGCAAATATGCACAGCCCGGCATGAACGCGAGTGGGTGGACAATACCCATCAGAAGATGGGCCCTGCCATATCACATGATGAAAATGCCAAGCTTGGCGCTTTTTTCCCCTAGATTCAAAATTAAACTTGATGAAGTTCTAGACTGCAACTTCTGCCACAATTTTTATCCATTTTTGTAAAAAATTGCGCAAGTTATGGATGACGAAAATGGCCTTTCCAGAATAAGCGACCCCCAAAGCTAGCACATTTGTAAATATAGGGCCAATGTCCCTGAAGCTACTATAGACATGGATACAAAATAAAGTATTTCCTGACTGTATGAAATTATCTCACTAAGGTCATCCTAGGGACCTGTAAACCAAATATTAAAGCTGTCTGACCAGCGGTTTTGAAAAAGACAAGTAACCCAACAGTTGACTGAGCTCTGCTGTGCTATGTAGAGAATAACTTTTTGTGGCACATGTATTGATGAAGAAGGTGGATATCTTTGATAGCTCATTTCAGGATGGCCTGACCAAAAATGGCAAAATTAGCTGCAAAAATACAAAATTGATGATTTCATCATAATTTCAATATATTACATTAAGATAAAGCCTAGGAACCTGTATACCAAATATCAAAGCTAACAGATGAGTAACTTTTGAGAAACAAATATTTTAACCAAAAATGGCAAAAATTGACCCAAAAATACAAAAATTGAAGATTTCATCAAATTTCACTGTACCACACTAAGACAACCCCTAGGAACCTGTATACTAAGTATCAAAGGCATCAGACTAGTAGTTTGTGAGTAACACATTTTTTGAACAAAAATGGTGAAAATTGCACCAAAAATACAAAATTGCAGATTTCGTCATATATTCAATATATCATATTATGTTCATCTGTAGGAACCTTTATACCAGATATCAAAGCTGTCAGACGAGTGGTTTTGATGAAATAAAGTTTTACCAAAAATGACAAAAAAATTCCTTAAAAATACAGATTTGCATATTTCATAACAATTTGAACAAATCTAAGTTGGGTTATCCCTAGGGACCTGTATACCAAATAACAAAGCTGTCTGACCAGCGGTTATTAAGAAGAAGATTTTTTACCAAAAATGCCTTTTTTGGCACTAATTTGCATATTTTCAACAATATCAAAAAATTAAAAAAAAATCGTTTCTCAAATCATATTTTTCATCTACACAAATATCAAATCAGTAAGTACTGCGGTTCTCAAGATATTTGAGTGAACAGATGCCTCACAAACAGACATACATACATACATACATACATACATACAGACTGACGCCGGACGGATACCCATCCCAATAGCTTCTATAGACTATAGACTATAGTCTATATTAGCTAAAAATCAGCCTTGGTGAACTTCCCCTTTAAATGCAGTCAGCTGTACCAGTTTTGCTCATCTGCAGAATTCACATGAAAATACCTGTACAAGGATGTAAGGCAGAGTTTTCTTCAAGTGTTTCCCACGAGGGGGAATGTCTCCCTTTCCTTGAAAAATTTCGGGGATTTTGTTCTGGTTGAGGGGCACCATTATAAATTATACAAATTAAATGATGTAAGTTAAGGTTTATAGATATTAACACATTAAGATCAAAGTGTAGGTCTACTATGAAATTAAAAACAGTATCCTGTTTTTTTCTTTTTGTCTGTGAAGGAAATCAGCGTTTCCGTTACAATTTCAAAACTTGCGTACGAGTTTACGCAACTGAGTTTTTATATGCGTAAAATGTATAAAAATGCGTACGGTAGGAATCGGTATCTGAAGTGAGTTGGGCAGTCTGTTCTGTAGAACTTGGGGTTTTTTCCTGTAATGCGCATGCTCTGTTAACAAAAAAACAATAACCTGGGGGGCTTCAAGATATACATAGCTGAACGCTGGCAATGCCGTAATGCTCCATGGTCGATGAGCAGCCTATATATGACTTCATGTTCAAAGAAAATACTTTCTGACTATGGAATTACTGTTTTCAAAGGGCAAACAAAGCAGATACTGATCGAAGTCCAGCGGGACCTCTCAAGAATGCAACCCGACAGAGTCTAAATCGTCACCCGTAAACACTTTCCACCTAACACGCAACGTAATGACGTAATGTGTTACCAACAACGTAGACTCGATTGATTCTCGAATTTTTTGCATCAAATTCTGTAGTGTTATTGTCTTTACAGAACTGATTGACATGATGCTTTGTGATGATGAAATACAATGTTGCATAAAGAGTTGCGATCTGCTAAAGTCTAAAATGTTGCAATATCATGATAAATGTCACTTCAAAGCAGGTGCATGTGTTCTATTTTTGTCCCGCATTGAACCACGTTCAGGCAATGTAGTGCAGGCCAAGTACGTCCGTGTCACGGGACAGCATTTCTCAATGCGTATAAGTTTACGCAGTCATTATTTTTTTTGCGTATTTCCGAACAATTTTGCGTAAAATACGCAGGATTTTGCGTTAACGGAAACGCTGGGAAATGTTTTACCATTATATATCAAAATATTAGTAGCTCACTCTGATCATTCATAATGTATTCATATATGTTCAGACACTGTTTTGTAATCTGGAGGCAAGTCTGTGATGTTGTATCATGGGTACTATTCACAGTAAGGAATGTCACCATCAATACTCTGTGTATGTCAGTGTCTCAAGATCTCATTGTTGGGGATGACATTGCACACACATGTGATTATTTTAAGGGGAATTTGGAGTAGATAAGGGAGATGGCGAATCCCGCGTTGTGGAGAAAACACTGGTAAAGTTGTGTAGCGGCCATGAGATGACCACTTCAGCAATCAGTCACCTGTCAATGTTTCTGTTCAAAGATCACATTTGAAAAGTAACTGTAATTATCTTGTTCAGGAAATTACACATGATGTACTTGTAATCTGGAGGTCTTGAGCGCTTGATTGGAAAAGAAACCAGGAAGGCCACGCAAATAAGTACCTTATTCCTCAGAATTGCTGCTTTTAGTTGGAAATGTTAGGTATTTTTAAAAATTGTACTGAATAGATATATCTGCCATGGAATTATTTTAATGCTGTTAGTTTGGTTATTGAGTTTTCACATCCCTATGGGACTTCAAATTACACTTTTGTATGGAGTCTAGACCGAAGGTCTATTAACCCTTTTCCTGCCAGACGGAATCACTTCCCCATCTGCCAACTCAATAAAATGCAGTATTGGGCCAAAACCATATGGATTTTCACCATCTTGGCTTGGTATGTTACAACACCCTTAGTCTGTGAAAGTCGTATTTACAGTACTGTATCTCTGTTTTCAACAGCCTTAAAAAGTATTCAATATTTTTTTGTTAAAATGCACCATATTGGACATGCTATGCTTCACCAGTTTTAACCAAGCTGACCTGATGGTGACAAATGAACTTGGCAGGACAAGGGTTAACAAAGTTGGACAGTGTGAGTATTTTTGTGTTATATTACGCAACAGAGCTGACTTTCAGCAGTGAATTTCACTGTTACGTCAAGGTTAGTTAGTGCATTGTGAGTATTCATTCGATCATCAGCATTCAAAGTGACAGCGGCAAAATAGTTCCTAAGATATTACTCAGTGTTAGTGTAGATGATGCTGTACCATTGTACATTCCAGGATTTATCAAACAAGTTACTGACAAATTACTGACATCATAGAATCTTTTCATTGGGGTCTATGCTGACATGTGATGAAAGGTGCATCAGTTTGAGCATAAAGTCTATCATAGTGAAAAAATACATGGCTGCATTGATTGCAAGGCTCAGTTGGAGATCTACCTCAGCTGTGAAGTCAACACGGAGTTTGTCATGGTCATTGTGTATTCTCTGGCATGCACTCGATGACAAGGTGAATGAAAAAGTGGAAAAACCTCAAATGTTAGACCTATACTAAGGAGGTGACAAAGACAATACTGTTTTAAGTGTAGGACATATTTTTTTGTGTTTATTTTACTGTATTTTGTTCACTTCTGGAAGATGTGTGGAAATGCTAAGAATTTGTTCCATCAACACTGCCTGTATTTGTAATGCCTCTATTATTACGGACATTTTGTTAAATCTAGACTCCAAGTTAGCAGTAACAGTATCACTAGAAGATTTATTTGTTTGTAAAAAAAAATTAAAAAATTTGCTCGCTACCTCTGTAGTTTTGCCAAAAGAATCAGAAGAAGAACATACTTTTTCTCTGTGGGGTTACTTACAACTTTTTGTTTTGGTCACAAGCCCATTCAAGTCACTGTATAGTGTTAGCAAAAATTGGGACATACTATAACAGGGCTCGAAAATTCTCGCCGCCCCACGCCCGTGACAAGTGAATTTTGAGTCCAGGCACGTGAAAACAACATTCTCCCAGCCCGACGGACAAGTGAATTTCAATGAGGCCACTGTACGTACGTGCTGCCACTCTCTAGGTTCTTTGAGTGTACCGCTTTCGATATGGCCGGCCGATAAAATAGCTCTGTTCTGCTTGGTTACAAAATGGCAAAATATTGACGTCTTTGCACGCTCTTATGTTTTTTTCTTCTCATGAAATCATGTCACGATGCCTCCTCAACAGAAAACTACAGCTTACAATAAAATGTAAGGTGTTGAAACAATTTACCCTCCTTCCTACAAAGTTACCCGATTGAAAACTAGCCGTATTTTCTATCCTGGGTTGGTAACTCTGCTGGTGGACAGAATTGTCCCCGAGGTTATCGTTCGCCCAGTTAAAGCGATGAAATTCGTTTCTTCGCTTCGATAAAGTTTGTATGTGCGATGTGTGAAAGTGAGCATGCGTGCGTGAGTGAGTACTTCATGAACTCTACAACGTGTGGAGCGGTCTCAGTCAGAAAAATGTAACAACTTAGCCGGCTATTGAACCATTCTTTTTGGGAGTGGAGATTTAGCCGAGCGGTTCTCTCTGTGGCCTCTCTGCTAGGCGACTGATGCCGTATGTTGTGGGTTCGAACCCGATTGAAAACTAGCCGTATTACAATGTATTGAAACACTTTACTCTCTTTTCTACAAAGTTACAAATTCCCTGGTACGTGAAGCAAACATTGTTGCTGTTCGATACTGCAATCACGGTCCCTCTCAGTCCCTCATGGACGGACCGTGCTACGATACATCATGGACGTATAACGACCATGAATACACTGAGGCTTTGCTTTGCCTCTGTGAGTCCCGCGTACCGGTCGTCCTTTTTAGTCCAAGTTTTACCTACTTTGCTTGAATCAAAATTTGGCCTGCAATTACTCAGTTTGGTAGTAAAAACCATTATTTCAAAGGAAACTTTCACAAACAGAGTCAGAATACAAGGGAAAAGGAGAAAAACTTGAGGTTTTCTGAAAGGTCAAATCTGGGTCATCTTATGTGATGTCATGAATGAAGACCCCTTAAGGTGGTTGGAAAGGCTAGAGCGTCAGTTATAAACTTCAAACTATTAAAATATAAAAGTAGTCAACATTCTCTGTGAACAAAAAAAATAGCGCCAATGGCACTTGATCACAACTGGCACATTGTGAAACTACTCTATCTCTGGGTACACCTGTACATGAAATACTGAATGGGTAGGTGCTGCGGGTTTGGAGTTTGTCTGTAAATGCACACAGAAAACAAAGTCCCGAAGTAGCGAATTCCAGCCATTTTCAAACCACACTGTTTGTCAGTGGGGTAAGCAATATTCGCAAAAATCACATTTCCAGGCTAATAGACTATGTTTTACGAAATCACACGTCCTTATTACAAAATAAAACGATCTTTGTCTTTAAATCAATGCGCCAGTAAACAGGTCCAGCAGCTAGTTATGTCATCAAGTCTGTAATGTTAAGGGTCATAACAAATGTGAGAAATCTAAAACATTAAATATGTTGTTTTTTATCAATTTTATTACCAAAAGTGCATGAAAATCTCTGATACTTTGAATCAGCCATCCTGCATACTTGTAACATTCATCAAAACCTCATTTCTGTTCCACAACTCATTAAATAGTCCACAATGCAGGATTGGTGTACATTCCAAAACTACATATATGAAAGACCCCTAAAATCAATTAGTTAAAGGGGGTTAGAAATTTCCCAAACTATCTAACCGCTGCTCCGTTTGGCTCCATTTTTCGGAATCGGAACCTTGGAATTAGTCTGAATATCTCTACCAAATATCAATGCAGTCTGTTTAGCGGTTTTTGACTTTTTGTCGTTTACGGAAAATGGACACTGTCCACCACCGGTTGAAGCTAACCCTATATCACAACTTCCAGATGTGATAATGACCTATGGTCATTATGTTAAAAAATACCGCCAATGCGCTTGGACATAATGACCGCCTAGTATTATCGGCATTTATCAACAACCACACTCACTGTGAATTAGACAGACCACGAAGTCAATGAGCAACATATAGCTGAAAGACTATTTTTCACATTGCGATTTTAAGCTCACTTTTATGAGAAAAGAGACATGTATATGTATATGGAGAAAAAGCAGAAGACATATTTGTAAATTGTTTGTTAAGTGACAATCATATATGCATCTCTTGAAATTTTGTGGTTATAAGGTATAACAGTAGTGTAAGAATAATGAGGTATGAATAAGTATAGTTAATTGCACGAGTAGGTGTGCTGTTACAGTTGTAATCACCACACTTATGGTCAGGAACTTGTAAACATCACGAGGCCGAAGGCCGAGTGATGTTTACAAGTTCCTGACCATAAGTGTGGTGATTACAACTGTAACAGCTCACCTACGAGGTGCGATTAACGACTTATACCACGAAAAACAGGCCAATCTTCTCTAAAATTTGAAAATTACTGTCAATAAATCGTCTACTTTTGATTTGAATATCCACAATGGAATGGAGTTACCCATTGTACGTCGAAAGGTTCACAGAGGTCATTATGCACCTGGCATGCGAGTTTGGGAGAATGACCTATCCCAGACAAGTAGGACAAGGGCTCTGGTCAACTGCAAATCTGTATTTGAATAAGAGCTACAGAGTGGTATAATGCACCTGTGTAGAAGGAAACTGTTTTAGTCTGATTGGTTAAATAAAATGGCTTGCCTTACTCTATCTTGTTGGCTATTGGCTAGCGAGAAGGAATTCAATCTGTAGATGCATGTGATTGCCTCGTGGATGCATCAGGCTTTCAATACCATTTTCGTGTTTTCGACTGGTCAAGATGGACCTTGTCAACTTGTCTGATGACCCAAGAGACTTCCTAGAGTTCCATGGACGGCCATGTAAAAACACTACCAAAGTGGATTTTACACGGGCAAACTGCCCTATAAGAGCAGCCGCTACCACGATGTGTACTTCAACTTATAAAAAAGTACTTGGCGATGATAACACCAGACGGGATTGTACTATCGATGACCCTTGCCAAGGGATAATCAAGTTCTCCTGCCAGAAAATATACGTCTTTACACAAAGCAAATGTGCAAGATGGCTTGGCCAGACTGCCAGTACACTGGATATTCTCGCAAGGTAATTTATTCTTTTACTAAAATATTTATACACAAAACGAATTCTGTAAAGTTATAAAATTAAATTCATTGACCAAAACAATTTGTTGTGTGTTCGGCAGTATCACAGAATTTCTTTCGACTATTCCACAAACGTTACAAAAAGGCTGTACTTATTTCCATGATATTTGTCACACATGTCGTGTGTTTGATAATTTCAGGTGAATGCGGCAACATCTCTGTACCATCAGGGATTCGATGAGCAGCTTATCAAAGAACAAACAGGTCACAGATCAGATGACGGTTTATGCGCCTCAAATGTATGTCTACTGCACAACAAAAGCATGTGTCGAATATATTACTACCACCTCCATCTAGCGTTAAATCATAGGAATCTGTAAGTAAATCAGTTTCTCAAGTGACGACAAAACAATGTAACAAAACAGACAAGATTGGTCCAACCCAAGAAGACGCCGAATCTAAAGATGGACAGTCTTCATCAACAAATCATGTTGCTTACATTGAGCATGGTCCAAAGAAAGTTAAATTGAATTATAAAATGTGATGCTATAACATATCAGTTGAACAAATTGTCTTCATTTTGTTATTAAATGTGTGTGAATGCTTTAGAAATCTCGACTTGACCTATTGTTCTCTTGCAAATTAGTAATCAGTCATACTTTTTTTCATATTTAAATAAGTAATCACTACACTTTTATTGATATGATAATGATTTTCTTTCATTAAAGTGTGGTGATTACTTATTTACATATGAATAAAAGTATGACTGATTACTTATTTTGCATAAGAACAATAGGTGTCAGTCGTGCTTTCAGCGATAAATGGATGGCAAGAACAATAGGTCACATGACCTGGAGTGGTATAAATACATAGTAAAGCTAAGATGACAGTAATTAAGATTACAAAATTATACACTAAGCTGGAGAAATCTGATTGAAATAAATGTTGAAAAGTAGCAAAGTCATGGTCATCTTTTGTCTAATACCTTGTGTAAGTTCATGAACTTTACATAAATCTTGCTATAGATTTGTTGCTAATGGGCAATAACTGTTGTTACGTGCAGAGAAAACGAACAAAAGGGTGAACTCAGCAGTTTCCGTTTAAACAAAATTTATTACGAAAACAAAACTAATTGCTAAGTCAGGGACAGAGTACAAGCTTTAAAAGTGTACAGACTACTTATCTCAGCTGGGACGGCAAAGCTCCAGTCTCAGAGTTGTAACAGTCAGTCGGATGAATGAACAGTCCTTTGGCTTGCAGGCTTGAAGCTGCACAAAGTCCACAGTATAAATCCAGCGTTGACAGTGAAGGTCTTGAAAGTCTTGAGAATGACTACTGCTGGAGTTTAGTAACACACAAGAGACACGATCCCAAAAGTCTGACTGGAAGCTGTGCACGTCCCTTTTATAAAGGCATGTAAGAACAATCTAGAACTTTTATTGACATGCTAATTACTGTTCTAAAATTATCTCCCTTACACAACTAATCAACTTTCCAGAACATTCCAAACATGACTAATTGAATTCAAGGTTGTGAGGTCATCAAGGGCAGTGACCTTGAGAATGTTCTAGACTAATTGAACTCAGGTCATGATGAGTGTGGGGAAATGACCTACATAACACACCCCTCTTCAAAAAAAGAAAATTTTTCAAAGAAAAATCTTTCTTTTACAAATGTAATCTTGAAAAGGATTTAAGTACTCAAATTTTGTTTTACTCTAAAGTAAAATTTCTTGAAAGTGAACAACAATAAACTCTAAATACGAGAGAGACAGTCTGCAATTAAATTGTCTCTGCCTTTGATATGTCTAATGTCAAGATTAAACTCCTGTAACATTAAACTCCATCTTAGCAATCTCTGATTTTTGCCTTTAAATTTCTGCAGAAAAACAAGAGGGTTGTGATCAATATAACCACTATTGGCTGATTTGAAGAAGTAACATAAACTTCAAAATGCTGTAAAGCTAATATCGAGATAAACACTCTTTTTCAATTGTAGAGTAGTTTCTCTGGGATTTGTTAAATTTGTGTGAAAAGTAGCAAACAGGATGTCCATGACTATCTTCCTGCAATTTGTTGTTGGAAAACTTGAAATGGCACTGAATTTGGCATAAAGTATGCACGGCAAAGTCCGGTTATTTTTACTGAGTTCGATAAAGTCATTGTTCGGCAAATACTTGGCTTCCTCCTGGAGATATTCCGCTTTCGCAGGATTCAGTCCGTCTGGATGTTGTTCCACTGGATTACTGTCGCAGACATCTTCGTTGTGGTGGATGATGTTTGTCCTCGTTGGAACATCTTGAAACAGGTGTTTATATTCGTGGAGCAGTTCTTTCACCTGTTGTTGTTGTTCTGGCTGGAGGTGTGCCAACTTTGTAGACTCCAGCTTCTCCAGGATTTCTGAGTTCTGAAGCTTGACCGAGCCCAGCTTTGAGTTTAGAGTATTATCACTCAAGTCAGTTTCAGTATCACTATCTTCATAATGGTTTGAACTGACTGCACTGACAGGCTGAGTTATAGTAGGATTATCCCTATCCAAATATGGCTTAAGCATATTTATGTGACATAGCTGTTTTTGTTTTCGCCTGTCAGGTGTTATTATGATGTAATTTAAATCACTCAATTTCTTATCAATTAGGTATGGCCCAAAGTAACGAGCATGGAGTGGTTTGCCAGGAATTGGAAGTAGAACAAGAACTTTTTGACCTGGTTCAAACTTCCGTTTTGAGGTGCTTTTATCATATTTGATTTTCATTGACTGCTGAGATGACTTAAGATTTTCTCTGGCTAATTCACATGCTTTAGAGAGTTTTGTACGAAAATCTGACACATATTGCAAAATATTCAGACAATCATCATCGTCTGATAGGAATTTCTCTTTAACGAGCTTAAGTGGGCCACGGACTGTATGTCCAAATACAAGCTCAAATGGGCTAAAACCAAGAGACTCTTGAATTGACTCTCTAACAGCAAAGAGCAGAAAATGAATTCCTTCATCCCACTGCTTCTCTGTGTCAAAACAGTAGGTCCTAACCATGTTTTTCAAAGTTTGATGAAATCGCTCAAGAGCACCCTGACTTTCTGGATGATAGGCGGATGACCTATACTGTTTAATGCCTAGCTGATCCATTACTTGTTGAAAAATTCCAGACATAAAGTTGGAGCCTTGATCGGACTGGACACATTTAGGGAGGCCAAATAAAGTGAAAAATTTGACTAAAGCTTTCACTATAGTCTTTGTCTTTATATTTCTCAGTGGTATGGCTTCGGGGAACCGAGTTGATGTACACATTATTGTCAGCATGTACTCATTTCCTGATCTTGTTTTGGTAGGGGCCCAACACAGTCTATTAGTATCCTACTAAATGGTTCTTGAAATGCAGGAATTGGCTGTAAAGGGGCCTTTGGAATGGTCTGATTTGGCTTTCCTACCATTTGACATGTGTGACAAGTTTTACAGAAATGTGCTACATCCTGCCTGAGATTAGGCCAATAAAAGTGACTGAGAATTTTATGATAACTTTTCCTGACTCCTAAGTGACCAGCCCAGGGGGTTTCATGGGCCAGGCGCAATATTTCAGCACGGTAGGGCTTTGGAACCACAATTTGATGTTTTATAGCCCAATCGTCATCAACCAAAACATCTGGAGGTCTCCATTTACGCATGAGAATACCAGATTTTGTATAATAGGAAACAGAGCTATCTGAAGTTTTACCTTCATCATCTACCCTGTCAAACAAAGACAAAATATCTGGGTCTTTGTGTTGTTCTGCAATGAGATTTGATCTAGAAAATGTCTGACTTTGGTCGCAGAAGTTTTACTGGAAGTTTCAAATCCACGAGGGATAACGGAATGATCCGTGTCAAACACCTGACTGAGAAAGGTGTCATTTAAGTCAACATCTGTGACATTATTTTTGAGAGTATTTTGATTCTCGGAAGTTTCCTTTGACATGGCTCGAGTAATAGCACATGAAGGAAATAAATCGGGTATCTCTTGTTCATTAGCTCTGCATCCTGATCTAAACTAGGATTATCAGTCACAAGTGGATTAGTAATGACCTTGTCCCCAGCAAGGTCGTTTCCAAGAAGAAGGTGAATCCTTTCAAAAGGCAAAAAAGGCCTAATACCTAAAGTCACAGGTCCAGAAACAAAGTCCGAAGACAAATAGACATTATGGAGAGGAACAGGAATGTAGTCATTACAATCTACCCCCTTAATAAGAACTTTAGAACCTGAAAATGACTTTTCAGAAAACGGCAGGGTATCTGCCAACAAAAGAGACTGGGAAGCCCCGGTATCTCTTAAAATTTTGACAGGGGTAGCGGAAGAGAAATCACTAGAAAGTGATATAAAACCATCATGAATAAATGGTTCGAAAATACCCATAATGCTATTTGGAGAAGAATTGACCTTGACCTCATTAATTGGGGATAAGAGGGGTTTAACCTCAGAAAATGTGTTGCACACATTATTAGACTCTAATTGAGTTGATGAAGAAATAAAGCCGGTGGGCTTAGATCCACTTTGACCACTTTGACCTTCACGTTTTCTTTTCAATTTGAAACAATCTGACATTAAATGGCCGTCTTTCTTACAATAATTACAAGAAAGTGTACCCAACTGTTTGTCAGAAGGAGATTGAGACTTGGGATCTGATGATGTGGGAGTGTTACTTGAACTCTGTGAACTGTTGTCATTTGATTTCCTACTCTCCTTTGAGAAATTCTTGGATGAAAAGGAGGAGTTAAATTTACCTGCATTGTTTCTGTATGAAAAGGACTGGGATGGTTTGCTGAGAAATGAAGATTTGTGGGTCAATGAATAATCATCGGCCAAACGTGCAGCAACCTCTAATGTATCTGCCTTTTGTTCATTGATAAATGTCTTGATGTCACTCCGAATGCACCTTTTAAATTCCTCAATCAAAACAAGTTGTCGTAATTTGTCATAATTCTGACTGACCTTTTCGAAGAACACCAACGATCAAACAGTTGTTCTTTTGTCGAGCAAATTCAACATAAGTTTGATCTTTCACCTTCTCACAATCCCTAAATTTCTGACGGTAAGCTTCAGGCACCAACTCATAACCCTTGAGAATTAATTCCTTCACAGAATCATAATCTGAAGCCTGCTCTACTGACAACTGAATGTAAATTTCTCTGGCTTTACCCACCAAAGCACTCTGCAAAAGCATAGACCAGGACTCCTTAGGCCAATTCAGACTCTGAGCAATTTTCTCAAAATGAAGGAAATATTTATCAACATCCTTTCTTGGAAAGGGGGAACTAACCTGAAATGCTTAGTGATGTCAAACTTGTCTGAAGGGAAGAATTTTCCTGACTGTCCAAGCTCTAAACGTTTTATTTCTAATTGCAGTCGGTGTTCTGCTAATTCTCTTTCCTTTTCTTTTTCCTCTCTTTCTTTCTCCCTTTGTCTTTCTTCCATTTGCAATTCTTTTTCTTTCATTTCCAATTCCCTCTCTTTCTGTCTTTCTTCCATTTCTAACTGCATTTGTATTTTTTCTTTTTCTAATGCCTGTCTCTCCTTTTCCATTTGTAATTCTTTTTCTTTCATTTGTAATTCTTTTTCTTTTTCTAATGCCAATTTTTTTAGCTCGAAATCTGCCTGTATTTCCAATTCTAATTTTTTGAGTTCGAAGGAAGACTCAGGCTCATAATCTTTTAAGGCAGACTCCTCAAAATGGCCAGAATTAACTAAATGTTTTGCAATCTTGAACTGTATTTCTCGCTTGCGCATAGATCTTTTGACATCTACTTTAAGGAAATTGGCCAGTGCTATGAGGTTGTCTTTTCTGAGGGAATTAAATGTGTCCTGATCAAGGTCATCCATAAATTCGTCTGGCTTGAATTCCGCCATGATTGAATTTCGCTGAGTTCACAGTATACAGTAGTTTTGAAAAGGTAGGCAAATTGTTGTCAAACGGCTCAAAATATTCGTCTCCCGGACGAGCCCCCAATTTGTTACGTGCAGAGAAAACGAACAAAAGGGTGAACTCAGCAGTTTCCGTTTAAACAAAATTTATTACGAAAACAAAACTAATTGCTAAGTCAGGGACAGAGTACAAGCTTTAAAAGTGTACAGACTACTTATCTCAGCTGGGACGGCAAAGCTCCAGTCTCAGAGTTGTAACAGTCAGTCGGATGAATGAACAGTCCTTTGGCTTGCAGGCTTGAAGCTGCACAAAGTCCACAGTATAAATCCAGCGTTGACAGTGAAGGTCTTGAAAAGTCTTGAGAATGACTACTGCTGGAGTTTAGTAACACACAAGAGACACGATCCCAAAAGTCTGACTGGAAGCTGTGCACGTCCCTTTTATAAGGCATGTAAGAACAATCTAGAACTTTTATTGACATGCTAATTACTGTTCTAAAATTATCTCCCTTACACAACTAATCAACTTTCCAGAACATTCCAAACATGACTAATTGAATTCAAGGTTGTGAGGTCATCAAGGGCAGTGACCTTGAGAATGTTCTAGACTAATTGAACTCAGGTCATGATGAGTGTGGGGGAAATGACCTACATAACACTGTGTTTCAGATCATTTGAGAGCAATCTATCCATGACAGGTTTAAATTGTAATATACTTCTACTTAAAGGAGAGAAACTTCTAAAATAATTTTTTTCCCTGTAATTTGCTGTGAGAACACATGGACAGATGCTCAGGACTCTATGCTGGTGCTACCTTGATAACTAACCTACAACTTGTAACGTCATTGTCTAACCTGTTCACCCAATTCCTGTAGACAGGTCCACACTCTCCATTGATAACAATGGGTTTGGGCCATACCATTGTAGTGAAAGACTGTAACATGTGAGGTTGTGGATACTTAATCTCTGGAATGTCAAAGTCTGTATATTGACTCAAGGATGTTTACTTAACAAATGCCTAGGGTCATCTCAAAAGTGTGAATCTAAACTATGAAATATGTTTTTTTTAAATGCTTTTGATGCCCAAAAGACCGTAGAAATCTCTTATACTTCAAATCAGCCATCCTGCATATTTCTAACATTCATCAAAACCTCATTTCTGTTCAACAACTCATAAAACAGTCCACAATGCAGGATTGGTGTACATTCCAAAACTACATATATGAAAGACCCCTAAAATCAATTAGATAAAAAGGGGGGTTAGAAATTTCCCAAAACTATCTAACCGGCGCTCCGTTTGGCTCCATTTTTCGGAATTGGAACCTTGGAACCAGTCTATGTATCGGTATCAAATATCAACGCAGTCTGTTCAGCAGTTTTTGACTTTTTGTCGTTTACGGAAATGGACGACATCAAACACCGGTTGAAACCACCTCTATATCACAACTTCCAGTTGTGATAAAAAACTAGACATTTGGGCACAAAGGCATTGCAGAGTTATAGCCTGTTGAAACTTCTAAAAAACTGACCAAATAAGAAGAAGTTGGGGAGTCCTTAGTGTATTAACTATGGTAGAGGTCCCCTAGCTTTTAATAAAATGTTTGAAAAGGGAAAGTCATTATTTGCTGTTTTTCAGGAAAGTTTGACAAGGCGGTGCTGGCATTCAGAGTGAGTGACTGCTATTGTAAATGCATTTTTAGATTCTTTGAGTGTCAAAGAGGTGTCAAAAGTGAGATTAACCAAAAAAACTGCTCTGTGACTTCAAAAGAGGGGTGCAAATATGGCTTGTTTTCAACATTTTTGACAGAATAACAGTTTTCCTACATAATTGTATACCAATTTAATCCAACCTTTGAAATGAGATATGGACATGGAATTTTTACAGCCTATTAACAAGGTTACAGATAAGATTTGTATGGCACAATTTTCCTGTATTTGAAGTACTTTTTGAAAAATCACATTTTGAAATTTGAAAAAATTTTTAATAATTTTTTTGATATGTAAACCCATGTAAAATCATAAAAACAAATTTCATTTACAAATCCTGCCGTTCAAATCTTACAATAAATGGTGTCAACATATTTATAACTAATTTGGTAATATTAATACTATCCAATTATTATTAAATTCAAATATGTAAAAAAAATATGGAAAATTAAATTTTAATATTTACTGGTGTCATATTTCAAAATCATGGCTGCAAATATAGAATTTTCATATTCTTTGGAGAAAGTATTAACTAAGGGAGTTATCCTGAAAATTTGAACTAAATATCTTGATTTTAACACTTGAAACTTGACATTAACTCTGAGAAAAGAATTGGTGCAAAAATAGCCTTTCCAGCCACCTTAATTACACAATTATGGTTCAAAAGAAACCACCTAGGGAGGTCTAATAGGTACAATCTTATGAGACAAGGTAATTTCTTGGTGCTTTCCAATTTAATGGCATTTAGCTTGACTGTCAGTTTTACATTAAATTTTATTAACTGTTATGGCAAAGGGAAATTGTCAACAGTAGTTGCAGTAAGCATATCCATTTCAAATCATCACATTAATATTTCTGCAGATTCCTCCAGTTTAATGATGTAATAGTGAACATCACTAGACATTTCTTGATGATATCAAAATATCAAATGAAAATGTTCCTGGGCTACAATGTTACCATTATCATTAAAACTATTATTACTCTTTAAAACATTGGGAAATGAATTGAACAATATCATTGTGTCTTGTTTTAAAGGATTTTGACCTGACCCTTTTTGTCTCAAGAGAAATACTTATGCTGAAGATGCTATTGAGCCTGCTTGATCACAACTATGACACAACACCACAATACTTGTATCTACACTGTCACTATTCTACCGAATGCTTTCTTCTGCATGGTAAATTTATATGTCTGTGGCTAACAAAACCATATAAGGAGCTTGTAGTGTATATGTATGATAAGTTGTCATACTGTGAACACTGAGTCAATGCTGCAGAAGTATTCTGTATCTGTAGTAATATACACTTCACATTGCTACCTGATTTTTAGAATTGCCACCTAATTATTTCTTGTGGAAACAGTTTACCACTGGAAATGAAAAAGTATTTCAATCCCTTCAATGTCATAAAAAACACAGATAATTAATGTAATAAAAACTAAACAAATATTTCTTTAATGTAAGAACTATCATGAACAACATACAAAACATCTTGATTTGTATAATTAGGAACTCCTGAATGCCGAGAAAGCTGTTGCTACACTTGAGATCATAAACTGTTTAAAAGTTGCTCAAAGTGGCTACAAGATTTTTGATTTGGCTAATGAGTTGGCTAATCATTTTGGTGACTTAGTGGAACCCTGCAGTTTATGCACATACCACTTGGTAGCAGTAAACTAAATGATACTGAAAGTTTCACATGGGCACAATTTGACACAACACCGGTGGCCTATTATATACTTACCCTTATTGCACCTACCTGACTTACCTATTTAACACAGGGTACCAGGTCATGATGACACACAATGACAATGTACCAGTGTTGTTTTATTGAAATACACTACATGTCCCCCCAAAATTTAATTTGTCCCCATTTAGACCTACTATGGGTCACCGTGTCCCCATGCTAGCAAAAGCTGGCTGAAACACTGTGCATGTATACGTTACATAAGATATTATTTTTGATACACAGAATAAGGACACAAATTTATCAGTAATTTACAGCTACTGTTTCTTTACAATGACATGAATAAAACCATACACATTTACTCCTTAAATCACCTGAAATTCAGGGCAAGTGAATTTTTCTTCCGGACAAGTGAAATTGAAAATTCACTTGCCCTTTGGCAAGTGAATTTTTAAAAAAATTTTCGAGCCCTGCTATATTCAAGAAAGAAAACAAAGTTCACGTACCTCCTGTGGAATAACCATGAGCATAGGAAATTCTGCTCACAATCCAGACCAAACCAGCCACTGAAGAACAAACCTAGATGAAAAACAAGATTGCTCAATCAACCTGTATCTCGATATCAAAAGTGACATTTAGCTTCTGAGAGTCCATGTTTCATAAATGATGTTTGCAGTAAACACAAGTATTTCAATCAATATACAGTACTTATGGGATACATAATAATTTCTCTGTGTATTAAACAACTGTTATGATGCAAAATTATCACTTTTGAAAAGAGATGTTTCAACCTTGGCAACAAGGAGGGGGGGAATTATGTATCTCTTCTCAACCATATGGAACAAACAGAGTACTGGGCACCATAATCTGGGAGCAATACTTTCCCTCACTAAAAGTATGCCTTATGATCTATGACCCCTGACGACTGAATGTTATTTTCTTTTCCTTGAATTTGACTGAATTCCAGCCTTCCCCGTCCCCTCCTATCAGCAACAGCTTGCCGCCTATGGTCAATCAATGTGGGATGCAGATATAGAAAGTTTTGAGGGAAGGAGGATATTTTCAAAATGTGTGGGTAAACAATAGGCATTGAACTCTTGTTTGGAAATACAGACAAGACTGGGCTCACACTAGACAAACATGACCATACATGTACATGTAGCTGGTCCAGGTGGCTTAAAAGCCCACTTAAGAAAATCACCATGATTCTTTATGGGAGTTTAGCCGCATTCTGTTTACACTCTGCTTCCATTGTTTGATTGCTTTGTTCTTTTGAATGGTGACGTTTTTAGGATTTCATGGGCCATTTCCCTGTAATATATGGTTCCATCCATCTTAATCCCAACAATGGAAAATTATCTACTCACAGGAAACTGGAGACCTGATATTATCTGAAAGATCGCATAGATTGGATACTGCTCCAGCCTGTAATGAACCAAAATTACAAAATATTAGTTGTCAACCACTGGCAATTTTGACTCACTAATTATTGTACTTATTTATGTATCTATATATTTCAGTAAACCAACGGCCGAGAAGCCCATTTAGAGAGACTGTAAAAGTCAACTTTACAAGAAAATAAAACCTAACTAAGTAAAGTGAAATCAGACCAACAAAGACAAAAAAGTAAGGATTACAGTAAAACTCTCATCTTGTGTTACATTGGGAATGTATCAGTGTGATTGATATGGTATGGCAAAATTAGTACATTTGGGAATATGGTAACGTTTATGTCATCTCCAAATTTGATTGCATTGATGTATTGGCAAGAACAATGCGCAATACATGTATGACTGGAGGAACTGGTAAACTTCACTGCAATGATCTGCTTTGCCAAAACACCGCGTGAAATGTGTAAACTTGAAGGTAATGTTATGTCTTTGCATTGTTGTTGTTCACAAAATTCTTGGTACATTTTTTTACTGTCCAATAAGTCGCCTACCGGTAGTGTGCTAATTAATGAAAAATAATTATAAGGTCATTGATTGTACAAAGAAATGGCTAGTGCAGAGTCTGCATTTTGCTACCAATGGTTTCCCTTTTGCACAAGTGTTTCAGGAATTTGATGAAAACATAACCACAGGAACAATAAAAGTTTATAACATTGCTGAACTCATTTTCTGTTAAGGTAGAACACGCCTTGGGGACAGATATTCAGACTCTCAAACTTTTACAATTCTTTTCTGATATACCAAATTGTGGAGGTTAATTTTAAAGCTTTTGTTGTAAAAATATTTTTCACAAGGTTAGTTTTTTGAAATTTGAAAATATTATTTTTCTCGATTGAGTTGACACAGGGATGGTGGCCATTTTGAGTTTCAAATATTGGTAAATCTTGGATTCTTTGTTTTTCTAGTTACCAAAATTTGCCCCGACTTTTATAATTGATTTTGAAAGAGAATAGTTGAAAGATTCCTTGAGGAAAGTTTGAGCAAAAGTTTAAGTCGCATACTATACCTAAGTACTACAGGTATATGAGCAAAATTTTGTCAACATGACAACAGATTAGGCCCCATTAGCTATACATACCTTTTTTGCATTCCTCATGGTAGTATGGTTTGAAAACACTGACAAAGAATGTAAAATTGAGATTATAATAACCAAATTAGTTTTGACTTGCAAGTCACATGACTGCTGTGACTAAATGCACAAATAATGTGAACAATCAACTGACTTCATTACCAAAGCCTAAATGTACTTGACATTTTCAAAGACAATATGGCTAACCAACATATGGAAGATTTGATTGTAATTTTTGGTAGACAGACAGATACCACCGGTATATCAGATTTTCCAATAATTCTGACGGTAGACCTTTGTGACAGGCCAAATTTTAGTCTTGTAGTGGTAGCTGAAAGATCACAATCCATTAACTTACTGCAACTGTGGGACAGATATGTGGAATCTTGTACTTTTACAATACACTTTCACCACAAGTTGGAGCTCACTTTGAAGCTCATGGAGTGTTTAGAGTTTTCAATGCCTTATTTTTGAGAAGACCAAAAATTGTAATTTTCCCAATACCGTAGAGTTGACACAGGGATGGCGGCCATTTTGAATTTCATGTGACCGTAAATATTGGGTAAATTGTTTCCCTGGTACCAAATTTTGCACGGTCACCCTGATTTTTATTCTCTGTTTAGAAATGGAATGGTTTAAAGTTTCCTTGTGGAAATTTTGGGCAAAGGTTTCAGCATTTAAATTTCGAGGTACAAGCTCCCTTTAATGGAAATGTCATCATCTGTTTGTGAAATGGTGTCTTGTTCGTCCACTCAAATCATACCAAAATGTCTGGCATTTTGCTTATAAACAAAATTTTTGATGTCAAATGTTATTATTGATGACAGAATTCTAGTCCAGTCAAGAATTCATTTGTCAACAACAACATTGCATGTTTTACACAATGCAATATTTGTAAGGTGAATATTTTGTATTTAAACATACATGTACCTGTGCTTTTGGGAGGAAATTCAGAAAATATATTGGAACAAGAATAATAAAATTTTTTTATCAAAGTCACAACTACATATATAGTCCCTTTGAGCACCACTTTTCAAACTAATCTGCCTGACACAGAAATGAATACTGCAATACTTACTAAATTGGGTCATATACATATGAAGATTACCATAATGAAGTTTACTATCATAATATGGGATAATGTACATTGTAAAAGCCAATTTAAAACAAATATATGTAATTTGGATATATGTAAATATACCCAGTGAGTTGGCAATCAAGAATGTGGAAACTGTCGGTGAGGTACTATTGAGGTACTGCTGGCTGAGTGGATAACAAATGAACGCGAACAACATAGCGATGTACACTGTTACCAACTCCCATCTGTCGCTGACTGTGAACGTCAGAGTGCAGCCCAATGGGTTGAGACAGTCTCTGATTGGGTTGAGTACACTCAGTGTGAAAGTTTTCAGACGACCTCAGTTTTCGGACATTTACCGTAATGACATGCTGTTCGTTGTACTCACTTCACTCTGTATTGATAGCATTTTACAAGTCATGTTACCGCATGTTAAGTCAGGTGAAACTGCTGTGCCGTTTTAAATAGGTTTTTTTTTCGGTAGAAGCTATTTCGGGTGCTCCAAACTTGGCGAAGTTAACACACCATACGAAACAAGGAGTCGAAAGCAACACACAGAGACAGCTCATGTCCAATATGTAAGCACTATACACGTCGAAACATGATTGTGTCATCCATGGATTGAACGTAAATAATTTATCATGAAATTTTTACCAACAGTTTTCTGAACACATTGATAAAATCGGGGGTTTAAAGTTTCAAAATATCAATATTTAGCCCCTATAATCACATTCCAAATACGATGTCCAATTACTGCGATAGCAGTCCGATTACTACACACTCAACATGGGGTCAACAATTTGGCAACTTTGACCCCCTCAATACAACTTCCGTTCTGTTAACGGTTTGAGGATAAGTCCTGTTAACACTTAATAAAGTTTCGAAGGGTATGGTAATAAGATTTCGTAGTGCTCCTCATTTATGAAATGGCTCTGGGTGAAATTCACTACCCTGTCCCAAAACTGTCACACTGAGTGTACTTTACATTATACTTTGAAAAAAAAAAGGATTTCATATGGTGCAGGTTCAGATGTTGTAAGGGGAGGACCACAGAGAAAAGACAGTAATACAATATTATATTACCATGCCCTGTCCATCGCATTTTAATTGGTCGAGCTGAACCTTGTGATCACAAATATGCAATAATGGTTTGTTTATGTGCCCGTGAATATGAATAATATCGTAAACATTGAAACTTTTCAGCTAAAATGTAAGTTGTTATGTGTACAAAGATCATAATCAATTACAAAATAAAACGGAACACTTGTGGGCGAAGTTTAGACACTTTTTAAAAAAAAATCTCCGGATTTGCAAAATGTTTACAGTGTGCGCACTACTTACTGACAAGTTCTGGGGCCCCGTTGCCGTTCGCATGAGAAATTTCGTAAACTTTGAGTTTTTTGGGGTCGTTGCTAATACCGGTAAAATGGAAATAACAGACTCCCCACTGACCATTAACGTTTATGTATGGGTGTGGGCAAGAGGAAAGCCAAACATAACAGGCGTGTATAAATAAATGTATATGGTCAGGGTGTCGTCCGTTACTTCTATAGTGTAAAAGACCAACCATCTCTATGTCAGAATAACTTTTGAAGGGGAGACAATAAGCTTAACACTCAATAATGCACACAATTATGCATCCCAAACACTTAGATGCCATACATGTTGACAAGTTTGACAACTGATACCATCACGTCCTCCTTGACTTATCAATAAAACATGTAACTTCATGTCACATGACATCACAATATTAAACACGCTGACATTTAAGATGACATATCCCCACTATAAATAAAAATAAATGCTTAAAAATTCAGCATGTTTGTCCCATGCTGCCACAATGTCTGGTTGACTCCATGGATGGATGTCAGATTCAAGTATCAACGCCTCCTATAGCCAGCTCTGAGAACTTGAGACCTTGGATTAAACATCACATGATATTTGTATGTACACTGTATACAATGTCTGACTGACTCGATGGATGGATGTCAAATTAAACATATTACTCCTCGTAACTAGACAGCTCCGAGAACTTAAGACCTTGGCTTAAACATCACATGATAGTGTCTGTTATCTGGATGCAAATCCACTTCAATCACTACCAGATGGAGGAAAACTGCCTATCAACATGTTGAAAAGATGTGATATGAATGAGGATGCAACAAGGGGGATTTACCCGATCAAGAACCTCTGAGAATTACTTCATCATCAGTTCTTGGTATTCTAATATGGTTGCTACATGCATGACTGTATATGGCTATCAGAGGTGACCATGTGACCCAGGTCAACGACCCACTAGCCCCTTCCTCTGTAAATTTGAATTGACAAAATTAAACTTGGTTAAAATAACTGAAAGATATCAATTATTTGGAGAAATTAATGCAAGATTCTCAACATAATTCATTGTGGCTTGTAACTTTTCAACTCAATGAGGAAACAATCGGGACACTGGTCATATACGATATACAGGTATATATTTCAAGGAAATTTTCCTTTTACTGCCAGCCGTGAATGTTGATAATGAGTGATTTGGATTATTCTGCTAAAATTAAGGGAAATTTCAGCAACTTTGCTAAAGTTTTTACCTCTGAAATTCAATGGCAATGCAGATAACAAAGCTTCAGGAGCATTCAGCTCTAGGAGTGCATTTCATGACTGTACGGAATTTATAACTGGATTCCCGCTATAAATAAACAAATGATGAATGATACATGTATTTTATCGATACAAAATACGTCAAGACAAGGGCTGGAAGAAATATCACTGGAGAACAAGGCAACACACAAATGACAGAAATTCATGATGTACATTTACTAGATAAGACGTATGTTGATTTGATTTTGATCACCAGGTGAACAACCGTGTAATCCGATATCAAGGCTTCACCTTTGACCTCTACTTTCAGTTTTACAATTGTACTACATTTAACTTTTCTATAAGTTCTACTACAGCTTTTACATTTCCAAAACAAAGCTATAATTTCTCAAGTCACTGTCAGAGGAACAATGCAAGTAGTACATTTACCTCCATGGGGAGGAGCATGGACACTGCTGAATGAGGTCAGGTAGTTGGAGAATGGTGGCACCATACAACTGGGAAGGGTAAGAGGTTACAGGTCAAAATCAATGCATGAATTTTGTATCATCTGTGGTGTGATTTATACATTTCTATTGCTGCTAAAACAGGCGGGGTAGGGGGGGGTAGTGGGTGGAAGGGGCAAGAAGACAATTACAGTCAGTGTTACCAATATAAACAAGATGAAGAACTTCACTAGAAGGTAAAGCAATATTACAGAGAGGTGTTCAAGAAGGTCCCCAGTCAGTGCCAGCATCCACACTCCGGTACATGTTTAACCACCATTATACGCGAACAAATCCTGAAAAGTAATACCATCCGTAACACCAACAAGGTGAGAAAATGTATCCTGGTTGGCAGGAAGCCATAATACAATTGGTTGATTACAAAAGAGTTTGATTACCAAAGAGCATGATTGGCTGAGGACAATGAAATCATTTTAGCTTATATATACTCCACAGTCTGAATAAACAACTTGTCCATAAATGTTAAATTTCTATCTCCAACAGGCATGAACAGCCCTAGAAATAGACTGCTGTTCAGATGAAAACTATTTGTGTGACAATTGTAAACACCTTCATTATCAGATTAACATTTTTACACCTTCCTGTAATTCAGCCTAGCTCCATCTCTTTACTCTCCCTATTTTCCTCTATAATGGTTCAACTTAAAAAACATAGCATCAATGACACTTGTCTTGGGCTCACATTTGGTTCAATGTTGCAGGTCAGAGTGAGTATATTTAACAACATTTATCCCTGGGAACATGCATACCAAGTTTCAAAGCAATCGGGTGAGTGATTTCAGAAAAATAAACACATTTTGACCAAAAATGCAAAAAATTTCCCCCCAAAAAAACAAATATGAAAATTTCAACACAATTCAAACAAATCTGACAGAGGCCAGCCCTAGGATCATGCATACCAAGTTCAAAGGCAATGGAATGAGCACTTTAAGAGGACGAGACTTTGACCAAAAACAGGAAACATAGGGCCAAAGTCCCTGAAGCTACTATAAGCATGGATACATGACTGTATGAAATTATCTCACTAAGGTCATCCTAGGGACTTGTAAACCAAATACTTAAAGCTGTCTGACCAGCGGTTTTGAAAAAACAAGCGACTCAACAGTTGACAGAGCTCTGCTGTGTTATGTAGAGAATAACCTTTTGTGACACATGTATTGATGAAGAAGGTGGATATCTTTGATAGCTCATTCAGGATGGCCTGACCAAAAATGGAAAAAAAAATTCTGTAAAAATACAGATTTGCATATTTCATCACAATTTTAACAATCTAAGTCGGGTTATTTCTAGGGACCTGTATACCAAATAACAAAGCTGTCTGACCAGTGTTATGAAGAAGGGGATTTTTTACCAAAAACGCCTTTTTTGGTGCTAATTTGCATATTTTCAACAATATCAAAAAATTAATAAAAAGGGTTTCTCAAAATCATATATTTTATCCACACAACAAATATCAAATCAGTAAGTACTGCAGTTGTGGACGGACGCCTAACAAACAGACATACATGCACATACATACATACATACGTACATATATACATACATACATACAGACTGACGGTGCACGCCGGACGGATACCCATCGCAATAGCTTTTATAGACTATATTAGTCTATAGTAGCTAATACACCAGAGTTAATTACATTCTAATTAAAGTAAACAAGACTTGCTTAAATCAAGATTTACGTCATAAAAAACAGCACATATGTATCTGTCAGGTTATCTTTATCAGTATTTCCATCCTATTACAAAGCACATTAACTTTCAAATTAACATTGTAAGTAAGTTCTGTTGAATAAGTTGAGACTGTACGTACTCAGAGAAAGCACACTGAAGAGACAAATGTTTGAAACTTAAGAAGTTCAAGGTCATCAAAAGCATTAAAAGGAATCATGTAACACTTTCATTGCACTGTTTACACAGATTGCATAATTGCTATAAATAGCACATGAGGAATCTTACAGCCCAGCTTTACCATAAAAACCCTATCACTTTGACCACTCTTTTAATTGACCACTCTATTTTTTTCCTCAAAGAGTAATTTTATTTTATCCTTACCAAGTCAACCATAAATGGAAATTAGAACTTTCTCTATCTCTATTTATTTGACCACCCTATCATGACAAGCCATTATGAGCAATTTCTTTTAGATAACATACAGGGCACAATAAATGACAGTTCAGAATATGTCAAAGTTGAGATTCAGGAAAGTTGCCTTTACATGTTTTAATCCTCCAAGATGGTAAGCATTTCGCTACGAACTGTCAAAAAAGTTGAACTTTCTGATAATTCTACACTAAAATTATTTTGGCTTTGATGATTTCCCCATTAATTCAATTATTTAAAATCATATCAATTATTTTTCCTGGGTGAATTGATAGGGTTTATACAGTACAAGAATTACATACAATGTAAGTCAAATTTTGACCAAAAATGACAAAAAATTCCTTAAAGTTAAAAATACAGATTTGCATATTTCATCACAATTTGAACAAATCTAAGTTGGGTTACCCCTAGGGACCTGTATACCAAATAACAAAGCTGTCTGACCAGCGGTTATGAAGAAGAAGATTTTTTACCTACCTACATACATACATACATACATACATACATGTACATACATACATACATACATACATACCGGTACATACATACATACATACATACATACATACATACATACATACATACATACATACATACATACATACCGGTACATACATACATACATACATACCGTACATACATACATACCGGTACATACATACATACATACCGGTACATACATACATACATACATACCGGTACATACATACATACATACATACATACACACAGACAGACATACATACATACATACAGACATACATACATACATACATACAGACATACATACATACATACAGACAGACATACATACATACATACAGACAGACATACATACATACAGACATACAGACGCCGCCGACCTACCATATACCGGTAAGCTCTCTTTGGTATACATGTACATACATATACCAAATGTGAGCTAAAAAACAAGAACTCAATTGGGTCATAACAAATTCTGGTGGTCGTCAAAGGTTTGGGTAAATCATCTGAGCAATGGACAATTAGTTGAAGTTCACTTGGCACAGGGAATGTTGGACACACAAAGGTGTAATACCTGTACATCCTCATTAAGCTTTGGAGACTGAGCATTTGAACATCAAAGGATAGGACCAAATATCATATTTAAACTTCCAAATTTTCAAATGGCTGGACAATTGACGATGGACGTGACATGGACACGCTATGTACATGTATACCAACGCAACATATTTTGACTGGCGTTCCCCAAGGTAGTATACTTGGGCCTTTATTTTTCATCATTTACATAAATGATTTGCCACTTTATATTGATAATAACATTGACATGTACGCAGATGATTCAACCATAACTACCAGTGCAAAATGTATTCAAGAAATTGAGACAACTTTAAACTCTGACTTAAAAAATGTTTATAATTGGTGTAAGAATAATAGAATGGCCATTAATTGTGACAAGACAAAGACAATGATTGTAACAACGCAACAAAAACGTAGACATTTAAATAAACAAACTTTAGACTGTTATCTTGGTGAAACGGAATTGCAAGCAGTACACTGTGAAAAGATTCTTGGTACGCTTGTTGATGAAAATCTGTCATGGAAGCAGCACTGTGACAAGATTTTTAAAAAGTAAATAGTAATATTGCTTTGCTCAAGAGAATAAGACAGTTTTTACCTATGAATATATAGCTATATTTTACCACACTTGGATTACTGTTGTCATTTATGGGGAGCATCACCGTTTATGAAAGGGTTGCATAAGATTCAGAAACGTGCTATAAGAGTGATGTGTGATGCAAGGTATAATGCTTCGACCGAGCATTTTTTTAAAACAATGCATATAATACCATTACCAGATAGAATAGTTTATAAGAATGTTTGTATGGTTTTTAAATGTTTAAATAATCTTGCACCGCAATATATGACAAGTCTTTTTACCGAAATTGATCATAAAAGAGTTACAAGATCCAGGATGCAAAAATTGTTAGTGGTTCCTGCAACAAATAAGGATTTTTATCGAAAGGGTTTACCGTAAATAGTGCTATTCAGTGGAATAATGTCCATTTAAATATAAGATCTAGTAACTCATTAAGCAGTTTTAAAACAGCTTACCTGAAAGCTTATTGGGTATAATTTTTTGGGTTTGTGAGTTTTAGTTTTCTTGTTAAATTTGTTTTTGTTATCTAGTGTGATTGTGCATTTTTTTTCCTGTGTGCAGGTGGTGACTCCTGGCCACTTTTTTTGTGCATTGTATTGTTCTAGCTTTGTTAGTCATGTTCATGTTGTTCTGCTTTGTATCAGTTTGTATGTTCATCTGAGGGCCCTGGGGAAGATAAGCATCTTTACTGAAGCTTACCAGGCTACCCTCGTTAAACAAGGTTTAATAAAATAAAATAAAATAAGTTGAAGGCAATGACAAATATGCCGTCAGGATGTTCGCAAAATGGCAAAACTAAACACCATAAACTTTGCTTGGATTGTTGAAATACTTACGTGTTCTGATGGCCTCGCTGAATGCAGTTGAAGATGGGTGATCTGTCACTGTACATTGTTGGATACTGAAAAGGATGAGAAGAAGAGGCAAAGTTGGTGGCTCTGTATCAATGAAGAAAACTTGTGTTGCATGACCTGATATGATCCCTGCACGTCAAAAGGTCTTGACTTGGACTAATTATCTGGTGATTACAGGGTATATACAATACTAACATGTGAACAAATTGACCATGTACAACTTTCAAAGGAGAACAAACAACTAAAATAACATAAACAGCCAATGTCACGTCAATCACCACAAATGCCGAGAACCAGGGATTGAGGATTTCCCCTTTAAAGCTTGAACCAGAATTCACGTATCACTAATAATATAGCCTACACATATACAGGCTGAGTTGACAAATATACATGTACAGTGACCATGTATCTCAACATGCTTTAGGCAGTAGAATAAGAAAGGCTAGTTGACATGCAAAACAAAAATAGTAAAAGAAATAATCAAAATTTTCAGCTACAGGCCTTTTAATTGCCGACAGCTGAATTTGTCTACACTGATGTCAGTAATGCCTTAGGACATTGTGTCAGTGTGTGTAACATTAGGTGTTTCAACATTTATCATGAAAGAGGAATAACAATATCTTGATCTCAAAGAGAGAACCAAAATAATTAAAAAATCCATCAAAGGCAGCAGCCTAATGGACAATGACTCACAGATACTAGTATGACAAAAGCTGCTGTGAAGAGGATTTTGACAAAGAGGAATTTAACAGTCTTGAATGTACCAAGAGACACCAGTTACCAGTACTGTACAATGTACATGTTGGTAGAATTACAAACTCTTAGAAAAGTTTACAAAATCTGACCTGACCATTTCAATACTTTTATCTCACAATTTCTTAGGAGCATTTTGAAATGCTAAAATAGAGATGCAAGTCTAAATTTTCCTATAATAATAAGATAACTAATATTATAAGTCAATACACAAGTGAGCATACAGTTTGGCAGGGACACTTTATACCGGAGAATATCTCTGCAATGGCCCTGGAAATTGAATGTTTATGAAGGAAGAGGCTTACATGTAAATGTAATTAAGCAATTGAATGGTATGACATTTACATCAGAAAAGCGTGAGGTCTGTCGGAAATTATGTTCTGATGAAATGTTTTTCTAATTTAGACCATGGTAAAACATCCCCGAGTTTTCACATGAAAACACTGCTCACACACGGGACACATGAAGGCAATGTGAGATCTCAGTTCAGAGAAAATGCCATCTTGAAAGGCTTAAAGAGTGCTTTTGATTTCTAACAAAACACATTCACAGTGTCATGCACGCATATCACATCTTTGTCCTACTCACTTAATCTTTGGCCTATGAAGAAGAAAGGACGAAAAGTGTGTGTTTATCATTCAAATATCTGACTCTGACATGACACAGAAAACTTTTGACTTGTACCATACAATTCACTCATTGTGCCAGTTACGTGGTGTATGCCCATCTGACATACCGGTACAATACGTTATTTACAAATGATGCAAGCTGCCTTGATATTTACCTTTTCAGAGGGAATGTGTCAAAATGGTATTTCTGTCAGCTCTACCATTGTGGATATTGCAGATCTTCAGCAAAGGCATGTCTTAATATTTTATACCGATCACTAAATACTGCAAATATGACCACACAGTGTTATATCCCACAGCACTAAGTGCTATAATCCGCCCTTCTTCTCATGAATTTAGAAACAATTAATGATCTTTTGTAGATGTCTCTGTTGAGCTCATGACATTTCAGAGAACTAAATAGACTTTCTTACCAGCTACAAGTTTGTGACAACTATTAAGTGCAACATCAATTAATATTTTGAAAATACACATCCATAACATTCTTTTGATAGGTCTTGAATAAATGCCAGTCATACAACTGGACTTTTCTAGTTCACCAAAAATTGAGTTAGTCTAGTACCTGTGTGTCCATTTTGATCTATTTAAGACTACAGTTTGTAGAATTGTACAGATTCTACACTAAAATCAAACCAAATTTTACGTGTTACATTTCTGGGATAGTGAGCAGATTTGAAATATAAGATTTGCCAAAATTCCTTTTCCAAATTATCACTGGCAGTCAAAACATAGTCTACAAATTACAGTCAAAACATAGCCTATCTGACCCTATCTGACAGTATCAAAACGTTCTTTACCATCCACAAATTTTATGATCTATGTCTGAAGACCATCAAAGAAAGGTAATGTGAAAGTGTGATCAAGCATAAATTTTCAGCTAAATTCAGACTGATCATTGTGAGCTGTTCTCCCTGGGACAAATCAAAGTAAGACTTAGGTGGAAACCATGTGCCAAAAGAAATACACTAGAAACATGGAATGGATGCATAAATAACAAAGAAAGTGTTTATCCTTACTAGTGTGTGCTATACACAAACTTAGTGCTTTTTATCATACTTCTAATGTTTGAGGTAAAAACAAGCCATTCATCAATGTTGTACTTCTTGAAATTCAGAGGATTCTTCAGCTTTGATATTTGGCCTAAATCAAGTGAGTGGTATGTAGATATGCAAATGAACTAATTATGATAAGTCACGCACATCAACTTTCCAGAATGATGAAATAAGTATGATATAAACATGTCACGCTCATTAAACTTTCCATATCGACAAAAGTAAGAATGTCAAATGCTCCTGGAAAGTCTGATCAAATCCACTCCATTCAGTTTTGTTCATGGCCTAATTACAGAAAGTCATTAAATTTGTAAATACCAGGTATGCTCATTATGATACGCCATTCCTATCAACTTCCAGTATGACTGAAAGAAGCTGCCATAGCTTAGGAGTGTGATCATATACAGTTGATTCACTTTTGGCAGACTGCCTGATTACAGAATTTCATTAAATATGTAGTTATTAATCAGTACTTCATGGTCATCAAACTTTTAGCATAAATAAATCACAGTATAATCAATGTATTTTGTACCCAAGAAGTTCAATTAAATGTGTATTCAATAATTTAGTTTGATACATGCCCTAATTACACAATTTCATTAACTATCCAAATGAGCTATTAATTAGAATGTAATGCTCCACAAACTTTAACTACCGTAAGTACAGTATGATAAATCAATAGATCTGATGTCCAGTCAAACAAACTGAATATTGATATGTATAGCCTAATTATATAAATTCATTAAATGTGAAAATGAGCTTGTCAATGAACTTAAAGTTTGATCAAAATATGTGCCCTCAATATTGATATATAGCCTTATTACAGCAATTCATTAAATATGCAAATGAGCCAATAATTAGAATGTCATGCTCATCAAACTCACAACATTACTAGACCTTAGTATGATCAATTAATAGCAAAGGTCCAGTCAACATAAGTGCAATCAGTACTGATATCTAGCTTAATTACAGATATTTATTAATATATGCAAATAAACTAATAATTAGAATGTCATGCTCATAAAACTTTCCACATAAGTAGACCTAAGTATGATCAATATTTTAGTAGGGGTCCAATGAAAATTGGTGCACTCAGTATTGATATAGAGCCTGTTTACATATATTCAGTGAATATGCAAATGAACCTTAAATCAAAAAGCCATGCCAACCAAACTTTTTAGTATACTCAGACCATGAAACAGTTTGAGTACAAGCATAGTTTCATCAAATTTGGGTCTGCAATTCTTAAGATATAGCGTAATGCATAAATTCATTGATTATGCAAATGACTGTTAATTACTACGATAATATGCAGACTGTATTCACCATAACATTATCAGATCTAGATTTTTCCAAGGCATGTTGTGTACCAAATTACATGAAATTCTGACAAACGATTTTTAAGTTATGGCTGGAACAAAATCCACCTATGGACAGTCAGACACAGGCAGACAGACAGACAGACAGACTGACATTGTGGTGACAAAAGACAGTTTGGGCCTCCTACCCACGGTGTACAAAAGGTGTACCCTGTCGGTGTTGATCATCGGTATCTGTGACAACTGAAAGAATAAATGGTGTTTGGCAGCTTCCTGGGACACTTTACTTGGGTTTTTATGAACAGTAGACTTAGAAAGTGCATGTTACTGTCAACACTGTAGAGTTATATAGACAACATCTTTGGAAAAAGACCACAGCCAGGGAAACTCAATCCCTTTTAAGAGGCTATCCATTGCAACTGCTTTATCAGTAAAGTATATTTTGCAGACGTTTGGAACATTCCGCTCCCCAATTTATCATTACCATGAATTAAAGTTTTCCCCTCTTCAATTTGATAAATGGTGTACAAATTGCCCCTAATTACGGTACCTAATGTACATAGAGAGAATGGCTGACTCTGAATTCTTTCTTGGTTGTTTCAAGTACTCTCTCATCGCAACAACAGAGAAACTGATATCCTAGTAACACAGACACTGGTTTAAAGTTTCCTTTAGGAAAGGTTATAAAAAAGTTTTAAAATTTGCTGTTTTTTACCCATATTATTACCTAGACTTGCTCCAAGTCTGTGGGCATATTAACCCTTTGAGAGCTGTAGTATTTTTCCCACCAAAATTTTAGTTCAACATTTCACCACTTTTTATGAATTTTCCTGTAATTTTTTTGATAATTTTGGACCAAATGGACATCGCATTTCATTGGCTACAGTTTGTTCTCAAAACTAAAAGTTTGGCAAAAATCTGGGAAAAGTTGGCTGGGGTTTATTTTATAGCCTTGTTCACGGTTACAGGTTTGTTACTAAATATAGCTGTACGCGCGCGACATCGGACACGCAGCTTGAAATGCGGACAAATTTTATCAATGTTGCATGCGTGGCTGTTTTTGCAGCTTGTACTCTGAGTCGTGAATATGTTTTTTAGTATTCACTGTTACACTAGCAGTCGCCCACTGAGATGTATTTTCGTCGTTCTTGCATGCGTAATTTTCAAAAGCGTAATCTAAAAATGCGGACAAATATTTATTTTTGCATATTAATGAGAGAACAGTGACGTAAACTGTGAACGGCCCTATTAAGGGGACACAAATAGATTTTGGCGCTCAAAGGGTTAAACATCAAAACAGAATAAATTGAAGGATTAAACTTCAGCAGACTGTCGCACTAAGTGGTAGACTGTTGCGTAGATCTTGGGGTGAACGCCATGGCCAACAGACTTGTGAATCTTGGAGGGTTTGGGTTGTTTTAAATAATTCATAATGACATAAGACTTATAAATATGCATGAAAGGTAGGCAGAGTTTCCCTGGAATTTGTGTTGGAATCGTGTCACAATCATTGAATTACATGCCGTTTTTTCATTTACTCATAATTGATGTTTTATTTCAAGAACGTTCCATGTGGTAACTTTTGACTCTTGTTTTTCAAACTGGGTAAATTATCAACTTTATTTAGTCAGACTGAAAACCATGCATGCACGTGACACAACAGCAACTGCATTGTATGTCAGGGTTGGGCCTAATTTTCTGATAATTTTCTGCATGCCCCACGCTCATTTCTAATCATACCGAGACAAGAAAACTCCCCTTATCAAGTTTAGATAACTATCAGCTTCAAATCAAAATTTTCTCTTGTGATAAACAGTTCGCTTTTGAAGTTTGAAGCCCTTGTCAATCATTTGCTTACGTAGAACGCTTGTGTCAACAAATGCCCAGACTGTAACACTACAGGGCATTGACACTTGGCTCGCATTCGGTTCAATATGGTAAGCCAGATAAATAAATATTTTTATAAACATAAGTCTTCTCAACTTCAATCGGAGTGAGATGGGAGTGGTCCCTCACTTTGTAAAGGCCTTTGTAAGACTCAAGATCATGCAATAGTAAAATATTAAGATGGGAAACGAACTTCAGTGGTGTATTTCTAATTATAAACTCATGTAAGTTTGTGCTGAGTTAACTTACTGCATGAGTCACGGTGAACAAATGGGGTTTGATTGGGCACGGCCATGTTGGTTGTACACAATGCTATGTACAGTACAGCAATAAAACATCACTAAAATTATCAAAATTGTATATATTTAGGCCAGCAACAAGCACAATGTCTCACAAAAATTACACTCAAGACCATGATCGGCAAGAAAAAACAGGACACGGGAGATGCTGTTGCATCCATAAGGAAGATGGTCTACGCGTTGACATACACGGATATAAGAGAATCCGGTCCCACAATGTACCGGTCTGGCGACAAACTTGACCCATGACCCACTGTTGATCACAATTGCTAACTTCTTCTATTATCATGTACCCATGCCCATATTACTTCATCCTAGTGACGTTCACCGTAAAATATCAGCCCTGATATTTCACGGTAAACGTGGGTATATGCACGATAAACGTCATCGGTTTTGGTGTTTTCCCGAACTACATTAGCAGTTTGTTGGTAAATGACGTAAACAAACAAAATGGCTGCTGCTCTCGGCCTGCGAAGCGATGTTGCCGACGTAAAAAATTGAAGGGCTTCGAGGAACACGGGTATTTCCGGTTGCCAAATGCGGAAATAATATGTTGAGTCTTGTAAATGTTTTCCCATGGTTTTCCTGTTAAAGTTCTCGTATTTTTGGCCAAGCTGTAGTAAACATTCTGCTGTTTGCACAGGGCCGGCACTGTGCACGATCTACCCCCGAACAGGTAGTGAGCACGTGGCATGACAGTGATGTCGCATGCGTTACAACTGTTGACATGGCAACTCTCCAGGAAAACAAACAAAGTGGCAGTCCCCTCTGCGCAAGCTCCGTGTCGTACGACGATCGAGCACGATCGAAATCAGGATAGACTTAAAGCTGAGGACAGATTTTTATCGGTTACAATTGTGTAACAGCATATTGCACCTTAAAAGTTCCTCCTGTATGACGATTTTTGTATCCCAGTGTCTTTTTTCTTGGGGTTCATTGAGATTTAGATAACTTGCAGCGATGTCGTGCGTGATGTTTACTTCGTCGTATACTTTATGAATGAAGTCTGTTCACAGAAATATTCCGATATTTATGCGCAAGGCGTAATTAAGTAAAGCCTCAAAATTTAAGGTTTTTCGTACTATTAGTAAAATTATGGGCATGGGTATATGATAAATCAGTTATTACCCAATATCACCTGATCCTTGTGTCGTATCAGCATTCGTATCATTTGTGCTGCGTCAGACACAAGACGAAGTCGAGTGTCTGACGCAGCACAAATGGCACTCATGCTGATACGACACAGGAAGTTGGAACAGACGATATTGGGTAATAACCTCTAAGTAATACATGGCAAACAATAGTCAAATGACAGGGAAAAAAAAGAGAAAACAAGCGTGTTTTTGCGGTTTCACAGAAATGATTTTTTGACCAAAAACGTGAAAATTGCACCAAAATGAAAATTTCATCACAATTTGAACAAATCTAACAAAGGCCCACCCTAGGATCATGCACAAGTTTCAAATCAATGGAACAAGCAGTTTCAGACAAGATTTTTCAACCAAAATGGGAAAAATTGCCCCTAAAATATAACTATAAAAATTTCACCACAATTTGAACAAATGTAACTAAAGTAACCATAAAGACTCTGCACACCAAGTTTCAACCAAAGTTGACCTGTGGTTACAGAGTTTTAAAAATTTGCTGGATTTTTTCTTTTTTTACCTACATTACCTGTAATTCGCATAATTTTGACACTGACATGTTCATTTGAACAAATTCACATCTCCACCCCTGGGTGTACCTGTACATTAAATATTAAGACAGTAGGTGCTACGGTTTTGGAGTTTTTAATGTGAACGGACATATATGTACATCTGCACATAATAACATACGTACATACAGGAGATACAGATGCCACTGACTCACCATATAAGCTCTCTTTGGTATATATGCATATACTAAATGTGAGCAAAAAAACTTCATGGGCTCACATGCAAATTACTGCCTATAAATGCTTTTATTTTTACCACTTGTAACCAAGACTTTCTACTTCCCTGTTTGTTGTTTTGTTTTTGTAGAATCTATTGTTTGGTATATTTATTTTTCACCCTATTTTTATCTCTCTAAAAAAAACAAATGAAAAACTGAGTGGTTGTTTGGATTGTTGTTGGTCAAGCAATAGCTTACATGTAAAAAAAGAAAACTAATGTATGCTTTAAAAATTATACACTTGACAAGTGGAACACGCTCAACTCCATGATTCATTTTCGGACAGATTATTTGAATCAGGGACACATCCTGTTATTACATGTCACAGTAATTTGGGGATTTTCGTTCAGTGAACAAAAATGACTGGCCTAATTATACACACAAGACATTTTCTATTGTATTAACTATTTGGGTTAATAATTTTTCAAAACTGATTGTATTTGACATACGACACTACATGTCTGTCATCATCATGAGAAACAAATCCTGCATGAGTTCTTTTGCATTCTGAATTAATTTATTCATTTATTTCAACATTTACAGGATGAAGTACCCATGACAAACTATCAAATTGTTAAACGTGGAGTAAAGTGTCTCACTGAAGAGCAGAACACCATGCTAGAGTCTTGAACTCACAATTGATTGCACAACTTTGGCTGCACTCGGGCCTCCAACCCATTGGCATATGAACTTATGATGCCCTCCCTGTTTAGTGAAGTGCAAATGTACATCATTTTCATGCCTACCAACATTGCACCTTGTTGAATGTTTCATGCTAGAAATTACAATCCCACAGTTCTCTCATTGACATTTGTTTGCCATATATGTTTTATTTGTGAAATACAATACTGTTACTGTTACAAGAAGTCTGTAAATGTGGGAGTGCCTCATGAGTGGGCGTTATCATTGACATTTGTTCGCTGGGCTACAAAAAAGTTGCTATGACATTGGAGAAAAGAATATTCCAACAATCAACGTGCAAGCCAAGTCGCTAACATTACGTCAACATTATCACATCAATACATGTACGTCTTTTATCTTGACGGCTCATTTTGTGCTAGGTCATCACGATCCCTCTGCCGTGTCTAGGTCGTTGTTGTTGAATTCTTCACGGTGCATCGTATTCGTGTATGATAAACGGTTGTAGTATACAGCCACGCCAGGGCGCTGCAAACATCGATTGAGCCTTGAGGTACTGCTGCAGCAAATCTTGTCAATCAAAAAAAGTCGGCGAGCTAGGGAGTTTGGGTCAAGGCGGAGAGAATATGTTCGCATAAAGTTGTTTATGCGACTTTTTAATAGTGAAATAGTATGTTTCCATGCGATATCCCCCTCTGGCCAGTCCTAATGACGAGGATTTTTTATTGAATTCGCACGGCAGCGTTGTTATCAGGTAGTAGTGTAGTAGTGGGTTCTAAGTGCATGGTGCAACGTTCGCAATGCACACCACAGCCAGCCTAGCTTACCTTGACTTCATACTTTTTTCTTGCCTTTCCGACGTTAATGCCCAAGTACATAAGCATAACCCAGCTCGCTATGAGAGTAAATATCACATAACCAAACTCTGGATGGATAGTAATTGTTGCCATCTTCAAATTTATGAGAGCACGCAATCGCAAAACTTGTGAACACCGTACTGGTCCCTCGAAGGTTTCTGTGTTGCAGACTCACGGGTCAAAGGTCGGATAAATTTCTATTACAACACCAGTTTTCGTGATACCTTTTCAAAATCAACAGCATTTTGTCAGCTTCCCTTATACGATCTTTAGTATGAAATGTCGATTTAATTTATTTATGAAAACACACAAGCGAGTTGACGCCGACGTTTGCTTTTCCGGATAGAAAAACTATTAGTTTTTAAACTCCTAACTTTTCGAATAAGTATGCTGAGTATGTTTGTCTCACTTTAACACCGTAGGATGGCGCGCCACAAAATACTTGTTTGTTGTTGTTTGGCGTGTAATCTACTCAGATAAATTGTAACTTTACAGTGTTCTTCGAGATGGGATTACGTTGCAATCATTGGAAATAAAATAACCTCTCTTCTGCTGCACATTTCTTGGATTTCTATGAATGCCAACCTCTGTATAGCGCCATCAACGGCCATTATTCCTTTGGTTTCAAATTTGAAAGGTGGCAGCGCGGCAAGGTGAATATTTTGGCGATTTCGCTCCGATTAATTTCACACAATGTGAGACGAACTTCAGACATTTGTTTGACGCTAAGGATCATGTAGATTTGGTGAAACATATTCGGAACACGTGCAGGTCTTTGAAGGTTAGACAAAAGTCGTCGCTGCTACTTCTCACTTCCGGGGATTTCTGTTCTGTTCTGTAGATCCCTTGACTGAGCATAGACCCTCGAGGGTCTATTGACTGAGCCAGTATTAGACAAATCTGACAAGTACGAGCTGTATATTGGCAAATGCAAGAACAGCCTTCTGAGCCAGATATTTCAATCACAAAATACCCTTATACTTCCACTCTGCTAGTATCAGAACCATGAAAACTGATATAGTTTGTGATAAATCTGTTAAATGAAAGTTAGCACACGCTATGTATGAATGCCAGAATGGGATATTGTGAAGAAAAATTGTCCAAAGTTAAGAAAATCACTGAAGATCAACAACTTGTCTAGACACTCTCCATTTTCTTATGTAACAAATTTTGAGTTCTCGATCATACCACAACTACTCAGTTGTTCTTTCAAAATCCATCTCACCCTTAATCCATTCAGAACAATGCCTCTACTGAATCTGTATTGATTCACTGCATCTTAAATTCTTTTCTTTAAATGCAGGTGAAGTCTCAGGAAATACACGCCTACAGGAAAAATGCCAGTTATCTGAGCATAAAAGGGAGTAGAATTGTGGTACATCTGATCCTATAAAGAACATGCTTGTATTCTAGATATTCAACAGTTTAAACAGAAACTCAGAAAGATGTACATTTGACTTGAAACAAAAAAATACAATAATATTGGCTATCTCTTGTGAAACAGTAACAAATACTGAATGAGTGATCAAAAGATATAGTTTTTGACCGCCAAACAAGGAGAACAAATAACATGGCAGACAGTCCAAAATGTTCACCAAGAGCAAAATGGAAGAGACCATCAGACGTGATGAAAATGAGACGGAAAAAGAAAAGCGTAGGGACACAGAACCAGAACCCTGGTGCTTCCATGGAAAATTCAGGAAAGGGGGAACCCAGTAACACTAACAGGAAGAAAAAGGGATTTGGGAAGAGGAAGAATCCGTTTGGTTGCAGAACATCACCAAGAAAAAGGTCTTATCTGTCGGCATCTGACAGTGATAGTACTGGTGAATTTCTCAAATCTTTAGATCTTCCTCTATTTAAGGTACGGTTTTTGATTTGTGTGTGTATGTATGTGTGATATTACCTTCACCATAATCATTTCATAATCAATATGGTACACCAAATTACTCTGGGAGAATTGGTAGATGACTACCAGTGCTGTACACAGAGTTCAAGCAACGCTGTGTATCCGTTTTGAACTCAACAGAAGTATGTACGGTAAGAAATGCCATTCTCTGATGTGCCAAACATCCTCAACCCACAAATCCACACACCCTTTCCAACACATTGTTGTCTTTGTTATACAATGTGTGTGTTACTTCTTAAGAATTAATTTATGGAAGGAAATACAATGTACAGAAAGTGAAAATGAAATTTGAGAAACGTTACTCCTTTCTCAGTATTCAGTTTGAAAGTGAAATGAACAAACAACATATTTGCATATCAAATGTTCTACTTATACAGATGCAAATCATGATTTTCCTGGGCTTGGATTTACCAAGAACTGTGCTAAATTTGGCTAATTCTCTCCATTCAGGACACAAAAAGTGAAGCATCCTTTGAGGAGGTATTTGGATCACCTCAGGAAATTGAAGTAAAGTGTTCCGATGTGGAGGATCAGAAGGAAATCACAGTAAGAGCTTCCGGTCATTTACCTTTCCTGGTGATTGTAATTGATCAGGGACATTACAGGAAAATATAGTCACTTTTTACACACATCCTTCCCTTGCTGTTTCCCTGTATTAAAGTATGACTCCAACATTAAAGATAAAAACTCATTACTACGTGTCATAGAATTTGTTTTGCACTTTCACTATTGTTAGAAAGGTAGGACTTAAGGAAACTGGGCCCATATAAGAACAATTTTACAAGTCAACGTAATCTTAGGGGGCTCTCTATTATAAATAACAAAAAGAAGACCACTTAAGTAAAGTCTATTGGGAAGAATTTTGCCCAGTGCTCTTCAGGTGAACCAAAAGAAACTGCCTCATAATTCTTAACTCAAAGTGTGAGATACTTGCAGCCAAGGAGAAACTTGTGCAATAAATGTATTTATCTAATACAGAAAATAACTGATTTTTAATGATTTTAAAGCTTTTCTGACAGTTACAATAGTTTGGTGCCACTTTTCTTCAAACTAAACTAAGATTGTAACTTTGCCAAAGTTCTAGAGTGCATCCATAATTTGAAACAAAACTGAGTTATCTAGAAATCACAAATTGGAAACAGTTACAAGTACATGGTACCCCTGTAATATTATTAACCCTGTGAGCGCCAAAGTCAATTTTTGACACCTTTAGAAAATATACTCCAGTCAACTTTTTTCACATTTTTGTCAAAATTTTGATGACAAACTGTAGCCGATGAAATGTGATGTCCATTTGGTCCAAAATTATCAAAAAATTACAGAAAAATTCATAAAAATTGGTAAAAATGTTGCACTAATATTTTGGTGAGAACAATTGCAACACTCAAAGGGTTAATATTGAATTCAAATATGACTTAGTGTGTCCCACCATTCTTCAGTTTTGCCTATTAAAGCATAATATGCTCTCATATAAATAAGTCAAAATTCAATCTTTACAGGACATACTCAAATTCCACATTATTGTCCAAGACCTAACAGTGTATCCCTAAGAATTAGCTGTAATAATTGTAGCCTTTGGCCGTGCATTAGCTTTGTCTGTCATGTTGGCTGTGTAGCACTGGCCTGTACGGCTAGAATTCCTGACTATTGAAAACGCAAAAATTTTGCACAGCAGATCTGCTGGGTGCAGTAACAGTCACGCGGGCAGTGAAAAAAAAAGGCGAAATGACTTTGAGTAATACCTTTTCTTGAATCTGCTGGAATCTTGCATCTTGTTGCTGAGATCTCGACAGTTGTTACACATTAAACCGTCGTTCTGTTAGTCTATTAAAGTATACACTGTTAGCCATTTGATAGCATAGATGGATTTGTGTTTGACCAGGAAGCAAGACTATAGTGAAATTTCCATGAGATACGAGAGGTTCGCTGCCTGTGTGACTGTTATTGCGCCAAGTACCGCAGATATGCATTGAGTAATTTCTGGGCTTTCAGTTGTCAAGAATAATATAGCCCTATGGGCTGGCGCTACACAGCCAACATGACAGAAGAAGCCAGCACAATTAGGGCTAAGCAACATGAATAATCAATGGTTCACAAATGTTGTAATTATAGCCCAAACATGGGACTATCTGCCTGAGAATAAGTGATCAATTGCCCGACGTAAGGAGGGCCAATGGTCTCCTGCCTCAAGGCTACATAGTCCCATGTTGGGGTTATGTCTTTATTACATGCCTCTCTTACATAATTTTCTCTCCAAATTTGTTGACAATTATATGCTTTTGGAATGTTTCCATGTTAGACTACGGGTTAATCTGTTGAAAAAATAGAATGGTTATCATTATCGAACGACTCATTGTTATATTTTTTAAATCACTGTTACCGGTACGTAGTTCATCAATTCTTTTTACACATAATTTTGTAAAAACAGTATTTCTTGTGTAAAACATGTAATTTTATCATTTTTGAATCCAAAAGTTGTCAAGGTTTAAATAGTTTAGGTTCACTTTCAGTCAAATGATGACTATTTGGCCGTCAACATCATCAAGAAGTTATCATCAAATCCTACGAATGTGTAAAATTCGATATGCGAGGCATGTAATAATAGATATACAGGTGTTTTGGATAGAGAAGTACAAATGTACAATGTACAATGTATGCCAAATTTGTCTGACTCAGAGGGTAGGTCACACCATACATTCCAGGGAACAATGACATGATTGGGCAACCACATGCTGTTCCAGGGTCATTAAATCTCATGATGAAAAGTTTGTTCACCTTTAACCCTTTGAGTGCTGTAAATTTTCTCACAAAAATTTTAGTTCAAAATTTTAAAAGTTTTCATAATTTTTTTGTGATTGTTTTGCCAATTTGGACCATGGATATCAATTTTCATTGCCTATTATTTTTGATCAATATTTTGGAAAAAATCTGAAAACAATTGTGTGGCTTACATTTATGAAAGCAACAAAAATTGACTTAGGTGCTAAAAGGGTTAATAATAATACGTGGTTTAAAATTGTCTGGTATTACCTCTAAAATTGCAAATAGTAATTCAGTTTTCTGGAGGACCAGTATTGAGTTGTGAAGGAGGCAATCAATGATAACCTGTCACTCCAGATTCCCTATAAAACAGGCCCACTCTCTCCGTTGATATATGGGTTACTGCAAAGCTATGGTTGTGGAAAAAAATTCAGATACAATGTCAACTAAATCTCTTCCTTTCTATTTCAGGATCAGAATAACGTCAAAAGTAACCCTGTATGTCCCATTGATTGGAGCATCAAAACGAGACTCAGATTTCTGTCAGCCGAGTCTTTTAATTGGTGTATGAATTTGAAGTCTACAGAAGAATCTGCTGGAATGAAGGCATTTGTACGGTGCCAGGCCCATGAAAAGTTTGCAGGTGGACAAGTGAGTGTAAATCCTTACAAGGGGATCCAGGAAATAAAATAAAGTGACAGAAAAATAGTGCTGAGATTAGAAGAGGGTGTGAGTGTGTGTGATAAATGTGCATGCATTGATTCAAGAAACAAATATTGTATTCAGCTGTGTGACTATTGTGGTACATTTTGTTCTTGTCATTGTTTTATGTATTTGTTGTTGCCAATTTGTATGTAGTCATAATGATAAATGAGATTATTATACACCTACTGCCGTAACCGATGGGAGTTTGACCTTCCAATAACTTTCCGTATTTTGTATAGTACGCGGAGTCCCGAATACGGGAGACGGGCGACGCGCCTGTTTGACCTTTGACGTAGCAATTTTATTTCAACAATCACGTGCGTTCCACTCATATCGCGCGTGCCGCATCCCTCAAAATTTACCATAGAATTAGTTTATACGGACGATTAATGGAGGGAGGTGTATAATAATAGGGTTATACACAAAATACGGCCCTGTATGGACTCGGGCTCAGTGAGTGACGTATTGGACTCGCCTTCGGCTCGTCCAATACGTCACTCACTGAGCCCTCGTCCATACAGGGCCGTATTTTGTGAAAACCCTATATTATTCACAAAATACAGCATAACTACTGCTGAATGTGTATAGTTATGGACAATAATACTAGAGCATACGATGACTGAGGACAAGAATTTGGCATTTTGTGGATTACCTCATCATTGCACATCTTTTAAAAGTCAAAGATGTACAGTTGAGAAAAATATTGTCCTCAGTAGGCTTTCTGCAGTCCATTACCGGTTTGTGTGCAGACTAGATATACATCCAGCACATCAGCTGAGCGCACAGAACAAAAATTCAACCAGCAAAGTGGAGAAATCATACTTCAGAGGAATAATTTCACATATAAATTCATAGGTTTTTGACAAGTCTTTGTTCACTGTGTAATTTAGGGACATGAGATGTAATTTTTATTGAAAGAAATTATGAAATCATGTCAGATTATTTTATGTTGTTTGCATATATATTTAATAAGTGATGTTTCAAATAGCATCAATGTCACCCAAAGTTATTAGATTCAATTATTGATATCAGACACTGCACCAAATTATACAGAAATTTACAGAAGGAATAAAGGGGGACGTGCCAACAATTACAGTTTATGTATGGGCAAGGGTGAGAGAAAAGCCAAATTAAAGCAAAAGGTGGAACACCACATTTTATTTATTCAAATTTTTGCCTGTCACTGCAGCTCACTAATAATGGTCAGTGCAGTGGAGCCTTTTTACTCTTATCATAATACCAATAAATCAAAGAAAATCAACTCTTTTAGGAAACTTGTGTGTGAAACTGATATCCCCAGGAATGTGGACAATGAAAATTAGGAAATGTAAAATGTACAGAACAACAACAGAAACATTCAGTCATTGTTACTGGCTACATGTAGGTCTGTCTTTAATCTATTCACTTAGGTGTCTCTTTATTTGTACAATAGCCAATGAAACCGCTAGATCTATATTATCAGGTCAACCACCCCTCTCAGATTTTAAGTGAACATCAAAAATGGCCTCTTAGTCAATCTAGGATGGTGAGAGAGCCCTGTTTGCTTCCTGAATCCATTTTTATACTTTAGCTCGTGTTTTGCAGATATTCATATCTGCTTTATTCTTACACATGTTCAAAGGCTTCAAACTACCTGTACATCGAGTATTGAAAGTCAAGGCATGTGGCCCTAATTGACCAACAAAAGTGTTTCACATTTGTTAAGATTTGGCTGAGCGATTCTGTCTGTGGCTTCTCCGCCAGGTGGCTGGCTGCTGTGTGTTGTGAGTTCAAACCCGATTGAAAACTTACCGTATTGTTAACGCGTACATCCTAGTATCATAAATTGAAACACCACAGGTATAGAGGTAGATGAATAATTATCATCATCATTATTATTTGTAGCTGTTGCTCTTTTGAAGAAATAATAATGTTGTCCATATTTGTACATGTGCATTTTTTCATTCTCATAAATTGTGGTCGCCAAGGATGACCAAATCTACTCCTTTTGAGTTGGCGATTCACTGATCCTTCCTTAAACTAGTATTTTTTATAGACCTGTACAGTGTTCGCGCTACCGCTCGCCAGACGGCAAAATGGCGAATTGATTCACTCATTGGCGACTCAGACGGTCAGAACAATCGCCAGACTGGCGACTCAAAATTTGTACGTTCGGTCACTAATTTTTACATCCATGCTTTGTTCTACGATGTTCTGTTGCATTGCGGTGTTTTGTTTTACTTCTTGGGAAGTCTTCCGCCATAGTACTATCGTACTCATCTAAGTATAAGCCCTGCCACTGTTTTCAGAGTATAATGGGTCGTACAAGTTGGTAAAATTACTTTTCAGATAAAAGAAGCTAATGGGACATCGAAGTTCCCGTGATAGTATCGTGAGCAAAATGGCACGTATACCCAATACATGTACTTGTGCCCCTCCGAAATGTCCCCCGTTACCTAAATAGAATAGTCCCACTCTAGTTACGTCCGCCATTGTTCACGTTCACGCTGTCCTGTTTTCCCGGGAGGTTGTCATAGTCCAAGTCTAAACATGCAATTTCAGTTGTTTTCAGCGATCATCCTTTCATCTGTGAAGAGCGGTTTTACCGGTGACCATTACAATTTTCACTGCTATGCTGTGTTTTAACAAGACACGGACCGTTTGATCTTGGAAAGTAGAGTTGCTTTTACGTGCAGCCAATGCACATGCCAGTTCACGGGTTCACACCATGCTCTTGAACGTGAATGGCAGCACACATGATGTCTTTTGTTTCACGTTTATATTTTATCTCAAGGTATGATTCAAGCTGAAATGTCACCAAAATGTCACTTCTATATCGAGGGATTGTGCAAACCAGTTTGATTTAAAACAGCTTTGTAAAACACTGTTTACTTAGCTTGGAAATTGTTACTGAGTTTTGCTGTCTTTTGGCCATGCACGGACGTGTATCAATATCAGTGTGATCATGGCATGCCATGCCACGTTCATGAAGATCTTGAGGATGTTACTCTTTTCTGTATTTTTTTGTACTTCACAATTTCTTTGGTTGACGTTTGAAAGTTCACAAGTGGTGTTCAATAGTCATGCATGAGTTTTGATACGAAGCATTCTTTTTATTGAACTATTAAAGCAGCACTGAGGATACATATGATGATGAGAAAGTGGCAGACCTGAAATATTTGGTTATCATTACTCTTGAGTATTTAATGATATCACCTTTGACCCTTCGAGATGAATGTGTGTGACCCTTGACCTCACCTCTCATAAGAAAAATCTGGCTACTTGTGTTCACACTGTATTAGCCAAAAAGGCTAATCAGCTTGAGTAGCCAGAGCAAACCCTGTAGACCTGTACAGTGTACACATGTGCACCCAGAATATTCATGAAAAGCAGTTGCACAAGCTTACCAGTATTGTGCAGACCCTCTGAATTTAATTAAATTTGATATAAGTCTTGGAATTAACAGATTTTAGAACATCGGATGTTTTTCTGTAGGTCTGTACGTGTTCTCAAACTTGTCTGAGTATTAGGCATGTTGATTACACTGTTGGTTGCAGTTCGCCAAATTACTGGTATGTGTTTATGTCTGAAAATATGCGTTACTATACACCTTTCTCAGCCCTGTGCAAACGTGTATCTGGTACATGCTCATCCATGCAAGCATGAGTTAGCCTCCATTCATTCGTGATATTTGGTGTGCCTGTCAGCAACAGGCACACCAAATATCACGAATGAATGGAGGCTAACTGTACAGCTGACTTGACACCTGAACTGATGTGCGTAGCGTTTGTACATGTATTCTTGTTTGATACCGTAAACCTTTTGATAGATTATCTGTGTGTGGGTGTTTGTCTTTCGTAAACAATATAGACAAAACACACTTCAGTGATTTGGTAGCAGAGGTGGGAAGATGGACTTCTGTCCCGCTACTGTGAATAAGTGTGTTTTGTACCTGGTACTGTAGAGATATGTACTGTAACTATGGCAACCTGGGTACATAGGCACGAAACTGCGCTTGTATGCATTCAATTATTAAGTGCCCATTGTGTATGAGGTTTTCCAAAGTGCAGTATGAATATAGTGCAAGCTCTAAACAAGATTCAATATTAATTCCCAGAAAGTCTGTGTGAAATGTCTGAAAGGCTTTACAACAGCTTATCATCAATCAATGTACCGGTAGGCGTACCGGTATGTCTTCCTATATTCTCTGCATTGAGCAGTTTTAAGTTGCTCACCAAATACCCCAGGTAAAACCAACTCTACCCAAATCAACTGGGCCTGAGACCAACTTGGCTCATATTTCTGCTTGATTTATAGTGTGACTGGATATCCACAGCCTGAAACCATCATAGCTCAAATTCTCTCATAGCTGTTGGTGTGGTTACTGGGCCCTCAGCCAATTTGGCCAAAATTCCAAAGTTCTAATGAGAGGGTTAGACATTGAAATCAAGTAAAATACAGCCATGCATACACAGGGTTACTGACTGTAATATTGTATAGTTTCCTTGTTGCTGAATATCATGTTAGCTGATGCACTGTGAGTATGACGGATTTGGTCAAGACGAAAAACACTCTTTGCAGACCTTGTAATTTGCCCTTGTTTTTCCGAACCATTTCCTTTCAGTAATGCAATTTTTATCTGTATGGACTATGGACTAAGTTATTAAGTACCAACTATGGCCTTGAACTAACCCCAGTCCTTGCCTCAACTACATAAACACATAGTTAGAAACTTCTGAGAATCCAAGCATTAATAACTTGAATTCATTTTATTTCAAGGCACTGGTAGTTGCAATCTCCATACAGAGATTGTAGTTGCGTGGAAAATTATAAACTAGCTAACTAGGGAGTCTACGTACATGTAGTAGCCACACTAATCTCTGCCAACTTTTTGGGTATTGCGCGTTTTCTATGATGTACATTTTCTGTCTTTTTTATATACAATACTTCGAACCAAAAAAATTAAATAAAATGAATAATACACTAGTTTCGATATCAATCCTCGATTCCGTGAACACTTATAAAATATAGACCTTGCTCTTGGTGACAGGGATGTGAATCGATGATTCAAAATGTATGCCCCAACGGCTGTCAGCTTTGCAGACGCGATTGTTAAAGTTTTAGCAGATTATTTGATATTTTTGCTAGTCTATAATGTATTACTTTTACCAGTGTGCGGACAGTGCAATCTCTAGCTGGATTGCTCCTAACATAATCTGCTATTTCTGCCACGTTTATTTAGCCACGTGCAGGACTGAAAGAAGTCTGAGTTTGGAATATTTAAATTTGCCTGAAGCAGAGATTGGTGGGGGCGAGCGGTCAATGACTCAGAGACCCTCTAGCTGATTTGAAATATCCGCCCAGCGCTGCTGCCCCACCGCGCTTCAATCTCTGTGTGGAGATTGTGGTAGTTTGTGCCTCGAAAGTGAAAGACTTAATCTTTTCCTCAAACTGTTCTCAAGGAAACTTTCAACCATTCTCTTTCAAAATCATGAATGAAAATCAGGGGTCACCATGCAAATTTTGGGTCTAGAGAAACAAATTACTCAAAATTTACTGATATTTGAAATTGGAAATGGCCATCATCCCTGTGTTATCTCTATAGGAGAAAATAAATTTTATGATTTCACAAAACTAAGCTTTGAACCACTTTATTTACTCCATAAGCTTCAAAATAAGCCCCCACAAGTGGTAGACCAAAAGAATATTGTCAAAGTTTATTACTCTGAATATCTGTACCTCATACATATTCATACATTCATACATTCAAGTATATCAAACATGATGCTGCTTGTGTGTCCAGGGTTTTTTTGACCATGTAATAACAGTTTGATTTGCAGGTCAGCCCGGTTTTCAGCAAATTTAAACCACATTGACTTTTCAGCCAAGTCTGCCACTGTATGAGTAGAATGAATGTAAGCTGGTGTTATCACTGTTAAGCTGGGTAATACTGTACTTGACACATTCTATGCAGGGAAATGAAGACATACACACTAAATCAAAAGTAGTACTCCTGTCTTTCTTCTACCACTCACAGACAACTTCTTGATCACATGAAACAAGCATCCCAATCAAAAAGATGGTGCTGAGAGTGAGATGTACTAGTCTGTTTTCTGAAGTAAAGTAAACTTTCCTTTTATGGGATAAAGGGGTCTACGGTACATGGTGGTTCAAGTAATGTGTCTGTATATTACTACCTTAGGTCCAACTATTCAATATTACATTCACATATAAGGACAAAACACAAGGAAATGACATAGAAATGCCACAGGCAGACTATTATTGACCTGGTGTCCATAAAGTATGATCACATCAGCTATAAACAAGTCACTTTTCTTTAACAACAGGATTTCCGGCAGAACAGCAGCGCCCGTTCACAGTTTCAGCAGTGTCTTCTGTCATGGATCCATCCCTCCATTCCTTGGATGAAACTGTTTCCCCGACTGGCGGGTGATGTTAAACAGTCAAAGTAGGTTTTAAAAATTAAAATGGTGAACAGAACCAAAGTTGCGATCCTTTTTTAAAATGATTGGGTCATTTTTCACTGAGGAAACTATTCATCTTATTGTTCTAACTGATGTGTGATGAGTGCTTGATTGAAGTTGTTAATGTGTTTATCAGAGTTGTGCCAGTCTAAGTGTTCACTCAGTTCATGTCTTCCAATCCAAATTCCGTGCATGTGGTGCCCACCTATGCTATTGCAAACAACAGTCTCATGCAGTAGTCAAGTTATGAAAGGGTTAAACTGTTTATGATGCCAGACATTACATCATCTACTTATGCAATGTCTGACATCTAGGAGTAAGGTCAGACAGTAACAATGCTCAGGCAACTGATAAGTGAACATGTTTTACTACCGGGATATGCAAGATTTACTAGCAGGATCTGCGAGATTATGACCAGTCACGACAATAACAAAACCAAAATAATTATTGTAAAAGATGGCAAAAGTTCAATCTACAAACAGCTTTCCTCTAAATCTTGCCAAAAGTCGTTGTGGAAACTCATGGAATACTGAGAAGTCGAGAATCTGAGGAAGAGCGGAGTTGTCTTTTTGGAGTGTATTGATGTAGAAGCTCAGATGAGAGTACTGATGAAAGATATTTGAGACAGAGAGAACCTTTGTTAGTCACGCTGTCATTGACATGAAGGGAGCCCTCCCAACTCAATGTTTATAGCAGTGATACAGGGAAGTATTACATAATTATATGTGCAAATATAGGGCTATCATGAAGATATTTTCAGAAAAATGGACTCAAAGATTTGGATGTGTTGTGCATGTAATGCTCTATCAGAGTGTGCATACCTAGATTCAGACGGTCATTGACCAACTACCTATACCTGTCATTGGTCCACACTCATCATCGATAAAATTGTGCCAAACCATGGTGGAATTGGCAAAGGTTAAAGTTTAATGAGGTGAAAGTGTAAGGTCTGCTTTTGAAACTGTAATGGACAATATGGAGTATATCCGTTTTATGGTAACTTCGGGAAAGAGAAAACGAAAGAAAAATTTGAACAACAAACAACTTCCTGTCATAGATCACTTCATCTTTTAGTAATCTATTGACTTCAATATGAGAAATCTAGGGAAGAATGCAAACTCATAAAAATGTTGACAGTATTTCTGACCTATTCAACATTGGTGTTTATTCACATGCTTTCAAGTGCCAGTCAGGCCTTTGACAGGTTACTTTTAGCTTCTCAGTCAACGACGCAAAGCTTATCTAATAGATGGATGTGTGGCGGCGTCCATCATCTGTCATCCAGCATCCGTCGCTCGGCGTCCATCAACTTATTACATTCTAGACTTCTCCATCAAAATCTGCAATTTTGAATTTTTGGCCAATTTTTGCCCTGTTTGGTCCAAAAATTTGATTTTCAAAAAACTACTCGTCTGATAGTTTTGGTTAACATGTTCTTTGGGATGTTCTTAGTGTGAGATATTCAAATTATGATGAAATCTTTAATTGGGTATTTTTGCAGCTATTTTTACCATTTTCTGGTCAGGCCATCCAGAAATGAGCTATCAAAAATTTTCACCTGATCAACACTTGTGTCACAAATACCTATTCTCTACATAACACAGTGAAGCTATATCGGCTATTAGGTCACTTGATTGTAAATTACATTAAAATGAGATACAGTGCCTTCGTAATGATTTACAGCACACCGCCTTCCCCCCTATAAACAGGTCCACACTCGCCATTGAAAACAGTGGGTTTGGGCCAAACCTTAGTGATGACAGAGTTAAAAGTCCCTCTAGCCACGCAATTCTGCTGTAGTGCTGTTTACCAAAGTTTTCATCTAGAATCTAGAGTGTAGTTGGATTGCTAGCTCTCTACCAATTCAATCTAAAATGACCGTCTGCATTGAAATTGGAAATTTTAACTGAGGACAAGACTTAGTGTGCTCACAGACATGTTCAAACCCAAGGAATTACAAGTTTCCATTGAGCAAGAGCACCCAGTAACTTCCATTGTATGTAGAGTGGAATGTTAATCTGTTTTTAAGCATGTTGAATTCTTGAAGCTTCTAGTTTTTTCTACCCATGTCATGTCAAAAATTATTGTAAATTCAAACTGAGAACAACAAACACCTGTAAGTGTAAGAATATTTTCAAAAAGAACCTCAAATTCATCTAGAGATATAATTTGCTGTGTTTTGCCTTCCATCATTAATAGTCAAGAAGTGGTGAAGTCACAAACTGATGATGTCATACTTGCTTCAGACAAACATAGAGGCCTGACACTGACAGCCCACCTTGCAGGTTGTTGCCGTACCACTCCTTGAATACACATTTACTCTTTCATCCAGTGTGCAAAGCACAATGGATTAGAGTGGCACTAATGTATGCAAAGTGTGTTAATAACTATTGTTTCAATATGCAAATGGGGTGGTCAAGAGTTACTGCGAATGAAAAATACTATACCTTTGATTTTGCACACAAACATATATATATATATATATATATATATATATATATATATATATATATATATATATATATATATATATATATATATATATATAGCTGACTCAATGAATTTTCATTATATTCATGAATGGCCAGTAATGCTAACGTTTGATGATTTTTTCATTATTTTTATTTTATAAATTAATTGCAACTTCTTATTCTACTCCCCAAAGAATGTTGAAACACCCAAAACCCACTATGTAGCCCATCAACTTAGCATTTATATGTGTAAAATGCATTGTTATTGTCTACCCGGTATATTTGAATTCTAGTCTGGACCATAAGTCACTTTTCAACAATAACAATGCAGGTTATGTGCACATTTGTGACAATCCAGAGTTGTTTCTCAGGCATGCCTGAACAGATCTCATTCCAAGTCTGCACTAGGACAATTCGTGTGCCATTTTGAACACATGCATTTCAACTTATTGTGTGATGTGATCCAATATGGCCATCTGGCATCCATTGTGTCAAAAAGTAAACTTCATGTCCTTGGCCATGACACTGATATGTGTAACCAAATTTTCTTCAAACTTGTACAATGAAAAATTATAGATGTGTATTTGTTTGACAATGCATACAATAGGACTTCCCAGATACCATTTTGTCACAAAGTGATTTCATGTCCTAAGCTATTGAGCAGACATTGTTTGAGGGAAACCATTTATTATGGCCTGGTCACCATTTTCTTTGGAAAACGTTCATGACTATGCTCAGTACACAGACATACCAGTGCATTAACTGCAAGTTTTGTTTTAATTTGGTACAAGGACAGTGCCCTCTTGCCTGACAGTGCTTGTCAATTTGTTTTGTGATATGATCTAATATTGCTGCCTGGATTCATTTGGTTATAAAAATTTTATATCTATTTTTCCTACACTAACATGAGTTAACTTGAAAACATTACAGGACAATATGTTATGTCCATTTTATTTATTTATTTATTTATTTATTTATTTATTTATTTATTTATTTATCATAATTTATACTTTTTCACTTTGCAGTAAGACTTCCTTTGCGCACAATCAGGAAATACAAGACTCTCTGCTGTCTGACTGGTAAGAAATTCTTCTAGTTACTTTTCCTGAATATCAAATGCTTGATATCACCAGTTGCTATATTAATAGCTGTCAACCACCAACATTATAGCCTTATTCTCTCTCTCTCAAAAAAAAAATATAAATGTCAGAATGCTTTGAAAGCTTATCTGTTAAGTTCTGATGAAACCATATCTTTATTTTTTCATTTTTCTTTTGCTCTGTTTGGGTTTTACACTTCTTCAAGGTGCAGCCTACTCCTAAACTGTGGCAGTCCTGTCAGATTTCTGTCCCATTGACAATGGTCGCGGTAAATTCAATGGTAGCCTGTAGAAAAAAATGATGGCCATGATTTCACTTTTTATGTAATACTGCGTTGTTTCATCAAGGCTGCAGGATTTGTAGATTCATACAATTTATCAAGCCATACCTTGTCTGTAAAGTAGTGAAGCCATTGCATTCCTGCAATAAGACGACTCCAAATCATGCTGTTTTCTGATTTTACACACACGCATCGCTGTCTCCTCTTGAAAGCCAGACAAGACTTATATCCTTGTATTTCAAATAAGTTGCCTCCAAACGTAACAGTTTGTTGCATTCCATGATTTTGTTATTCTTTACGACATTCCCTTCCAACAGACCATGACAATCCGTCTGTGATTAAAAGTTAATTTGGCCAAGAGTTTTTGAGTCTCCTTTGGTAAATTTTCATGGTGATGAATATGAATAATTGTGATTATTGTCCAGAAACCTTTCACAGGATACTATTTCTAGCACTATGCAGTCGCTCAGAAGTGAGTTTGTATGTTTTACTTTCAGTGAAATAATCTTGGCTTCTATAATAAATGGATTTCAAAACCATCTCAACCATTCCAAATTCTTCTTATAAGTGTGACAAGAGCCTTAACACCCATCTACCGCTGCATTCTGCATGGAACACTGACACAGCAGCCCTGCATTCACTGAGCTGCTTCTACATGGACTTGTACCGGTACAAGGGCAAATCAAGTGCCCCAATCAAAATAACTGACATCCTTTGTTCCATTGTATTTTGGAGAATAGTACGGTATACACTTCTGGGAAACTGTACTTGAAATCAAATTCAAGAGCTCAAAATGTCTATTCTTAGCTTTATATTGACACATACTTGTCATGTAAGGGTTGGTATTTAGATGACAAACAAACCATCCTGCTTTACCACCACTATAAACAAGTCAAGTCCTGTTTACGACAAAAAAAGATAACTTTTTTACCATGATACTTCCTTGTCAAATGTACCGGTACACTTGCCTTTGTAGGTTGAATTTTTATGTGTAATTTGTCTAGGAATCATTTCCAGAGTGTAATTTTAAATTTGAATTCATCTTTGGCGAAGAAAATGTAGGTTTAACCCTTATCCTGCCAAGTTCGTATGACACCATCTGGTCAACTTGGGTATTAACCCAATGAGGTATAGATGTCCATTTGCATAAAAAAAACTTGAACATTTAAAGGCCTCTAAAAACAGAGATACTGTAACATGGTTTTTTACTGTCTAAACCTTCTATAACATACAGAGTTTAGTGGGTAAAAATACGCGTAGGTTTTGGCTCAATGCTGCTTTTTACTGACTCCACTGGTGGGGAAGTCATTATAGGCCTGGCAGGGTAAGGGCTAGAGATTTTAGTTTGGAAAAGGTTCAAACATGACTGTGTTGTGGGGTTGTTTACCATTGCAGGTCAGAGAGTTTTCACTCATTGTTTCACATGTTGAGATCCAGACATTGTCCATATTTCTACTTGTGTCTGCACCAATTCACCGTCCTCTTCAGAGCGGCTGGCATCGCTGGATACAGCAGAATGTCAGCTTTGATCACGCCCTCAACGAGGGGTTTGAGAGAGGCACTGAAAAACCAAGGTAAGCAAGATTTGTCAAACCTCATGTTCCTGTCCAAAATTGCTGAAAAGCCACATTTCTTTTATCAGCTATGCCATAAAAGTCTGCTCCTTTTTTCCTTGCTGACCTAAATACTATCCCTGATAAAATCAATGCCATACTGTAATTTCAACAGCTCTTGACATTCCACTGAAAGCATATTGCACTTGAGTGTTTACAGGATGAAGAATATACAATACCCTTGGAAACCACTCCATTGAACACTTTAAGAGCCTCTAAACTTCCTTGTTTGACCTCTCTTAACGCCTGCAGGTTGTAATATGAAAGACTCAAGATAAATTACAATGTACCGTCACTACTGGATGGGAAATTCAGTTATACCTGCAGAAATAAACTCTAGTGTATGATGCTTTGTGTCAATGTGATACAGGTGTAGGCATCCTAAAATAGATCCCAGTCTCTCTTGCATGGGGATGCACATAATTTCTATGCATCATCTTGCATGCGTGATCAACAGATGAAAAATAATAAATCATTAATAGAGAGTGTATCAATAAGAAATTGCTGCCTGTGTGAATCAGGAACAAGCCCCAAACCAGTTCCCTGTGTATAGGTTAGACAACAGACATCAATGTGTACCGTCAGCAAAGTTGGGAAGGCAAGTTTTTAAGACAGCTGCGATGAAGCTTCATCATGTCATTTGTATGACTCACTCCCAATTTAACAAAACTCACCACAGACACAAAATCACATGTCAGTTTAGGACAAAGCATACTAAAAATAGCCATGTTCTCATTCCATTAGGCTGAATCAATATTGTGTCTGTTTTTTGTCACCTTTGCTAATCTTTGGTCGTTGCTTTCTACTATGATTTCGGATGTTTCCTGAACATTGACTTCATGTCCCTTTTTAGCTCAAGTGTTCATACATGTGAGCTAATGTCGTAGCAATGCCTGTTTGTCTATCTGTCTGTCCATCTGTCTGTGCACCCAGTATCTCAAAAATGGCGCATCAGATCAGAATTAAATCTGGTACATAGATTAAGTTTGCAAATGGCAAGAACTTACTAGTCTTTAGTGGGTGTGGCTTGCTTACTTTTTGCTCATTTATATAATTAATGATTTTAGAAAAAATGGATATACATTGAGAACGACTGCACACAATTTGGTGAGATTTGCTACAAATGTTGATCACACCAAGATATATCAACTGTGAAAGGTATTAAGTGGTGACGTGAAAGTTAATCGCTAATTTGCATATTTGAAGAACTTTCCTAATTAGGGATATATCTGAATTGACTTGACCAAACTTGACGAAACTTGCTACGTATATTGAAGATACTATGATACAACGTTATTGAAAGTCATTTTGCACTTTTACATCAGCCTATTCCTGATTTCCATATTTAATGAACTTTCCTTATTAAGGATATGTATACCAGTATCTTGATTGACTCGACCAAAGTTGACGAAACTTGCTATAGACATTAAAGATACTTTGATAAAACATTAAGTTCATAAGCATGTTATTTCAGCCAATTCCTAATTTGCATATTTAATTAACTTTCCTAATTAGGGATATATAACTGGATTTACTTGATCAAAGTTGGCAAAACATGCTATGTACAGTGATGATTATACCAGGTTAAAACAATATTGAAAGTCATTTTGGATTATCATGTCAGCTAATTTATAATTTACATATCTAATGAGCTTTCACAGCTCGGCATATATAGCTTGAAGGACATGACCAAAGGCAATTACACGTGCTATATTAAGTGGTGATACAATGACAGCAATCAAGAAAATTAAATACTTTTATCACCTTATTATATATTTTTATTCTGAATGACCTTTAGAATTAATTTATGGTGAATATTGTTCATGATGTTGATCATAACACTGTCAATGAAGTTGTAAACATGTAGCAAAAGTTTAAATTTACACACAACTTCAATATATAATGAAACAAGTGAGCATTTTCAGTTCATATCTGGTTAGTAATTCTTTGTTAATCAGTTTAGGCACATCAACAAAACTTTCTATGTAAGTAAAGGTCAATTTGTTCTACCATGGGACACATTTCTCCTGGATAAAACCTTCACTATTGTTTTCATTATTTTAAATTTATCGGAGTATTGGACATCATGGTTTTATCACTGAATCACAGTCCCTCCACAAAGTGACCATGACCTAGTACAACTCTAGTTTCTTTGACCTTGTCATTTTGTTCTGAAACAAAGTTAAGTATGGTTTTTCCCAAGAAGTGAAGAAGTAGATTTTGATGAAATTGTTGAAATTTGACAAAAAAAGGACTTAGTTTACTTATTCGTGTGCACACTGATCTAGACAAGGCACTTCAGCGTTAGTTCTCCACATGAAATAATAGTATGAAAAATGACATTCGGCTACACATGGTGGAAAATTTCTGAAGGATTTCATGTTCATCTCACTGTTTTAGCATTATCAATGCATGATATACACATAGACCCTCTAACTGTGAGGGCTATGATGTACACATACCGGTAGACCGTCTAACTGTGAGGGCTATGATATACACATAGACCCTCTAACTGTGAGGGCTATGATATAAACATAGACCCTCTAACTGTGAGGGCTATGATGTACACATAGACCCTCTAACTGTGAGGGCTATGATGTACACATAGACCCTCTAACTGTGAGGGCTATGATGTACACATAGACCCTCTAACTGTGAGGGCTATGATGTACACATAGACCCTCTAACTGTGAGGGCTATGATGTACACATAGACCTCTAACTGTGAGGGCTATGATGTACACATAGACCTCTAACTGTGAGGGCTATGATGTACACATAGACCCTCTAACTGTGAGGGCTATGATGTACACATAGACCCTCTAACTGTGAGGGCTATAATGCAAGAAAACATTCTATGCTGTTTTGTTGTTCATATGTCATAAGTTAGATCTTGTCAGCTCAAAAAAATGACAAAACCTTGACTGTGTCTCTGCATCTTTTTTCAGAAACCTAAGATGAGAAACAAATGTGTAATTGTGTTTGGCCTTCATTTGAATTTGAACTCTGAATAAACCAAACAGCTATACTGATGTTTATCCCATGGTGACAGTATTATCATGCAAAAGGATTATTACTTCCTTATTGATGCTGAGAAACGTGCGTGTTTCGGCATCACCTGTTGAGCAGCGCCCTCTTTTGAAAAATTTGAGCAACATGTCACTTGAACAGTAAATCAGCAGTTATTGCAATCATGGAAGCATGTAACCTCACTTTGTTTCTTTAGAAATCAGTGTTCATTCTGTGATACTTTCCACACCCCTATGTGTTTATTTATGTTACCAAGTGGGCTATTAAAATTCAAGTAATATCAATATTAGCACACTGTAGTACTGCACTATGTAATGTGCACAGTGGGCCTCAGCTGCCAGTTGGCATGCAGAAGAGCCTGGTAGTAACAAGTGTCATGAACAGCACCCTCTCTGGTTGTAGAGTAACTTTGTGGATGAAGCGCCCTCAAGGTGTACTCATCTCTATTGTACATGACTATTTTATTGTTAATTATGAGCACTTTCAAGCCAATGATATGATTCTCTTGTTAGAGACTATTACTGTTTGATTTTTTCATAATTTTGGGCTGACCATTAAACATTTTTCACTCAAAAAATTCCAGGAATAGAGTTCATCATGCCCCTAGCAGATGCCAGCAACACGTCTTGTGAGGTCAATAAAAACCATGACACCAAAGAGCAACTTACCAGAGGCAGGTCAGAGGTCAAATCAGAAGATATCTCTGATAGAGGGTAATATAATTTTTCTCTTTCCTGCTTTTTGTCTAGCGCAGACAGATAGATGGACACAGAAAGCTATCATTGTTACTAAGAGGTTGAAAAATGTAATCCTTCGTTTCAGTTGAGACCCCCTCCCTCCCCCTGAAAGCAAAGGTTCCTATATGCAAAACTGGAAAGTTGACGGCATCAGCATGATAGCTTTAATTACTCACACATGCTCCTGCAAGGCAGATCATATCCCAATACAAAAATATGATAACTACATATTACTAAATTTGGATTCACAATGTATTATCTTTTAAGAGGAAAGAAAATTTTAACATATTTCCTATGAAGAAAAATATTTGACACATTCCATGTTCTTAAAGGTGAAAAAGCGTCAGCTTGTCAGTTATCACTTTAACTTCACATCTTTCTAGTAGCTCTTTGTCTTTTCCATCTTTGTATTTTGTGGTTTTTCTGTTCTCAATGAATGCAAAGATAGTATTGCGTTGCACTTGGTATACCATCAGACAGCGTAAAGCCACTTGCAAATACAATGTACTTGCAAATACAGTTTCTTGATTTTCTCTTTCATTCTGCTCACCATTCTGTTTGATGTACTAGGAGGTCGTGCCTCTTCTGATTAGACTTTTGAGTTGATCAGGTATTTACATCCCCAGCTGTTTACAGTTTTGTCTTCGCCTATTCTTCATTGTTTGATACTTGGCAGGTTAGGAAACAATATGAAAGTCCTTTACACACAAAACAAAATGAGCTCTTTACCCCTCCCCCTAAATGGAGGAACTATGTTTGCCGTGCACCAGCTTTAATTATTGATGGTCCCTAAATTGCATAAAATCTCAACAGAATGTGCTTGCCTTGCCAGATTTATAATGTAACTTCCCGTTCGCAATATCACATTTTGTTCACTTGCTTCATCAGTGGCGTTGCTGTCTTGGACTTCATTAAGGTAGAACGCGCATCAGGGACAGATAGTCGGACTTTCAAATTTCTACAATTCTTTTCTGATCTACAACTTGTGGGGGCTCATTTTAAAGCTCTTGGAGAAAGTAAAACTTTCACCATCTTAGTTTTTCAAAAATCCAAAATTTAATTTTTCCCCCATAGAGATTTCACAGGAATTGTGACGATTTTGATTTTAAATATTGCAAAATGTTTGGTACTTTGTTTTGCTAGTTCCAAACTTTGTCCTGTGACCCCCTGATTTTTACTGTTGATTACCCGGTAGTTAAGAGAATGGTAGAACATTTCATTTACGAAAGTTTGAGTAAAACTTAAGTCTTTCACCTTCGAGGAGCATACTACACCTCAACCAAAATGAATAACACTATTAACCAAAACTCCTGTAAGGTTTATCTTATTGGTATAAGGTCAAGTCAGTTAAAACAAGTAAAAGCTCAATGTCACCCGTTTTAACTCACACTCAGAGAGGGTTGTCAGCACTGCACTTGTGTGACTTTCTTCTTAACAATGTATTTCATGCTCGATATCTACTGGTAGATACATAAGGTCTATATATAGCTGTAAAACATTTAAATGTTATGATGTACATTATGACAAACATGTTTTTACTTTAATCAATCACCCATGTACCGGTACCTTGGATACAAAGTTTAAATTTGCTGTATGGGTCCCATGCAACCTTTGATCGCTGTTCTGACTACGCACTCACTGCAATTTGACGATTTGAAGACCCTAAAAGTATACATAAACACAAAATTCACTGACTTGTCTCGCTATCACTTGTGTAAACCTTGTAATTTTTACCAACATGACTTGATGCTGATTTTTTGCTCATTTTGAATAACCATTTCTGAAGAGAGATGAAATGTGAATAAGAAATGCACGAACTTTCTTGTTAGTTTTGATTTCTGACTATTCCTATGCGCTAACCACAAATACATTTGAAACATCCTCTTGTTTTTCATCCATTAATTATCCACTCTAAATAATAACATCTATTGGTGATTTCTCAACCTCAACAGTGACGTCAGCAGCGGGGAAGAAAATGACGACGATAATGCCGAAACTGAATCAGACATCTTAGAAAGTGATTCCGGTGCATCTTCATGGTTGCAAAGCATGGGCCTGGATAAGACAAGCTTTCCTTCCTTAGAGCCACACAAAGTCAAACTGTATCCTTTTCTTGTCTGAACTTTTTCCCTTCTGTTTAATGATCCGTCTAGAATTTCCGGCAGTTTATCAATAACACATATTCAACCAATAAACCACATCAAGCAACTGTATACCAAGAGATTTTTACCAGTTCACAGCATGTATGCATTAGAAATAGAGAGTGCATACATTGAGTGAACTGCAGAGTTGCATGCCTGCTGCTAAGTTGGTGTATTGCTGTGATATCACAACAGTATATCGAAATCCAGGCTTGAAAGAACAAAAAGAGAAATTTTTCTATAGCAGAGAGCTCATGTTCCAACCTTGCTACATTTTGAATATAGCATGCTAGCAAGGTATTTTCATGTCTCAGCCAATCATATCATATTTTTACCATCAATACAGTGCGTGTCACCTGGATACCGCAACTCAGCGTATGAGATGGACACATTTCACGTACAAAACAAACGATTAGCTTGGGTATCACGACACATTTCAAAGCCACAGACTTATTAATTACAGTAAACCAGCATTGGGCAGCCGCAGTCTAGACTGAGAGATATACTTGATCTACAATGTACATGTAACTGTTTTTACAATTTCAGCTGAGAGTTGAAGAGCTGAAACTGTAACCTTGAAAGAAATGAAGTACACAGGGCCCGAATACGATGTCAACTTCGAGATCTTACATGAACCTCAAATGTCTGTTGTCAATGCAAGAAACAAAGTTTATTTCATTCCTTTCAAGTTAAAGTTTCATATTAACGTTTTATTTCGAGAGCAGCCGCTTGTGTTGAGAAAACCTTCAGCTCTTCAACTCTTAGCTGAAACTGTAAAAACAGTCCCATTGTAGATTAAGTGTATCTCTCAGTCTAGACAGAGTGGCTGTAAATGTGTTGTGATACCCAAGCTAATCGTTTATTTTGTACAGGAATGTGTCCGTCTCATACACCGAGTTGCAGTACCTAGGTGAAATGCACCGTATACTGATATGATAATAATTGTTTATACCAGGTTTCCATGTGTATCTCAGTTCCAATCAATAACTACAGTCATTGACAAAAATCAGTCTGAATACTTGAATATTGAGTATAGCTCCTATGGGATGACATTTTCCAGATTTGTTCATATTGAGCGGAAAAAAATCTTTATGGCTACTTTATCTGAAGTACAACAATATAAAGTCCAGGATACTGTCTTATATTGTGTGTGTTTATCTGCAAGAGGAAATGAATAATTCAGGATTCCATTGCCAAGGCAAAGGCATAAAATGAGTGTTATAATTCTCATAAAATGCAAGGGACATGGGTTTTCAAATGAATGAGGAGTTAATTGCTTAGCCAGGATATCAACGTAAAAATAGAGACAAAATGCACTTTATCATATACCTACATTCAAGTGCCTGTGTAAAGCTATGGGAGAAAGGGCCCTCAGATCCGTGCATTTTTTTACGTATTACGCCCCGGCCTGGTGCCCAAATATGGGCAATCGCGTGCATTTCTGAACTATCTCGATTCTGGTTACTATGCGCGTTGCTATCCGCAAACATTCCATTCGTACATAAAGCAAGCGCGAGATTTGGAAAACGTCTGCTCGCTCAGATCGTAGGTTGCGCGTGGCGACAGTGGAGCCGCGCCGGTAACATTGGCTTTTATTTCTAAATTCCAGTGAAATCCTGTGTATACTAAGTGTGTGCCTGTTCAGTATAAATTACAAGAAACTGACACCACGCTTTTGTCCTTCTTACACCTCGATTTCAGCCTTGATCTCTGTTGGTCACATATTGCTTTGCGCGTTCTAGAATTCTGCAAGTAAACAAATGACGTCATTATGTATGTCAATCCATGACGGGAAGCGTCCATCGTATTTATGAAAAACTGACACAAATGGCGATTGATTTTTGATATCGCACGCATTTTTATCTCCTAAACAATGTTGAATGTTATGTAAACTACACATTTATTATTCCATAAGGTATATAATAAAACCTTTACGTCCCTGCTACGGCTTTTGCGGGCCTTGGTCGTACGGCGTACAGGCCCTCGCACGCTCGGGCCCTTCCGCCTTACGACCTCGGGCCGCAAAAAGCAGTATCAGGGCCATAAAGATTATTTGGGGACAGATATTCAGACTCAAACTTTTACAATATTCTTTTAGTCTCCCACATGTTAAGAATCATTTTGAAGCTTTTGGAGTAAAGAAAGGTTTTCACTTGCTTGTTTTCTTAATATCTTAGATTTTATTTCCTCTATAGAGATAGCACATGGATGGTGGCCATTTTGAATTTCAAATGTTGATAAATATTGGGTTATTTGTTTCTCTAGCACGAAAGTTTTGTGCAGTGACCCCTGATTTTTATTCTTGATATTGAAAGAGAATGGTTGAAGGTCTGCTTGAGGAAAGTTTGAGCAAAAGTTCAAGTCTGTTATTTTCAAGGCATGGAGTACCTTAAGTAAATCTTTCAGGTAAAGTTCTCCCAAAGAGCATAATGTGCAGGAAATTTTTCCTCACATATCAATGGAAAATGAAAAGCGTCAACACCTCTTCATGATTCTCTCTTAACACCTGAATCAAAACTCATTGTGGTTGTCACAAAATGTGACTTTCTAAAGGCAAATTGCTGACGGCATCAAATAGAAAATTAATTTGTTTCAAAGAATTTACACCTAATTAAGTTAGCATACACCTCATGGACAGATATTTAGACACTCAATTTTTTACAAATCTTTTCTGAACTATCCTCTGTTGGGGCTCATTTTAAAGCTCTTGCAGTATTAAGTAAAAATTTCACATGCTTAGTTTTGTCAAAATGAATAAATTGAAGTATTGGTAAATACAAGGTAATATATTTTCTCTGTACCAGCATTTGCATGATGACCCCCTGATTTTTATTCTTGATATTTCTAGATAATGAGTGAAAGTTTCATTGGGGAAAATTTGAGCAAAATTTTAAGTCTTCCAATTTCAAGGCACATACTTCTTTAAAGAAAACTTACAAAACATGAATGAAACAATTATGAGTAGAGCGAAATGTGCACAATATACACAATGTTGGGATTCATTTTTCCTTAACTCACAACCTCCACTGACTCAGTCAACAGGACAAGACTGTCAAGGTGGACCACCGTCTTGAGTCTCTGATCCAAGTTGAAGGTGTTCACACTCAGGCCCTCTTCAATTTCCTTCTGAACAGCAAGAGTACAGTAGCTATCTCCGGACCGCAGGCCGGAATACCACCAACCATTCTGGCTCCTGTAGCATTCCATGGAGCGACACTCAGGTCCCTCAAAGTGAGTGTCTTTGTCTGTTACCTTTCACTTTTGACATCAATAGAGCTTCAAACTTGTATTTCCTGACATGTGTAATTGGTGTGGCATAAGTATCAGAAAGTAATCATATCTGTTGTGGTATACATGTACATACTCTCCAAACTTTATTTACTTAAAGGACACATATTTAAACTCAAATTTTTACAAATCTTTTCTGATCTACCATTTGTTGCGGCTCATTTTAAAGCTCCTGGAGTAAGAAAAATTTTCACCGACTTAGTTTTTCAAAAATTGAACATTTTATTTTTCCCCATAGAGTAAACACATGGCAGCCATTTTGACTTTAAAATACTGGAAATGCTACGTATTTGTTTCTCCAGTTCCAAACTTTGTGCAGGGACTCCTGAATTTTATTGTTGATTTTGTAAGAGGATGTTGAAAGTTCCATTGAGACTTTCAGAAATAAAGCCAAGGAAAAATATGTGGTTTTATCTACGGTACTGTGTACTATATTTTTCAAAAATACAGGAACACTAGCCTTGCATGTGTTGGAAATTCGAGTGTGGGATGTACCCGAACAAAAGCTAGCCTGGATGTAGTTCAGTTAATCAAAACACAAAAGCCGTCGCAACAACAGCTGTAGAGGTTAGGGCCGACAGTGGAGCAACGTGATATGTGACATTGATAATCAGATAATTCACTGAAAGTGTCAGAAAACCCAAACTTATTCTATATTAGTTCCCCCAGAATTTTGTAATGGTTACGACATGTTGGATAAAAGAAGGCCAAGACTAATCAATATAATGTACACATGTCACTTTTTTATGCTATTATTAAATGTCTCATACATAAAGGTAGTGTAATAAGTTGTTTTCATCCACTCAAAATTTTAAAAATGTCAGCAGTTCAAGAACACAATACACAAGGTTTATATTTACTCAATTGTTTCCTTAGTTCCCATTCAAGAATCAAATTAGGCACTTCTTTTTAGATGTATAATTTACGCTTGAAAAGCCAACGTGTGTGCTGGGACAATAAGTAAATGATTTAATTACCTTAGCCAATATTGTTGATCTAGGGCTTGAGTGACAGATTTCCTTCTGTCGTATATATTCCCTTGATTTATTGGCAAATGTGTTTATATGTATTATCAAACATAAGCTGTATCTCAGGCAGGGCTCGAAATTAACTTTTTTCCCTGGTAGTCCCATTGGGCTACCATTTTCTGAAGTTGATAGCCCAGTGACAATGGCTTGTAGCCCATGCATATTTAGGGATATTGTTTTTCATTAACCAGACAAGAAAAAGCAATTTTTCAAGATTCTGCCCAGGAAGTGAATTTTCTTGTCATTTGATGTGAATACTTACATGTAATACCCAAAGGAAACAGGTATAAGTCCCCCCCCCCAAGAAAAATGTGTTTCTAGTCCTTAGCATTCAGCAAAAGTGATGTGGTGACGCGATTTTCTTTTTCCCCCTTTTTTATTCTTAACAATGCAGGTTTGGCACTACTGATGCAACAGTTATTGTCTTTTATCACTGGCTGCATAATACTTCAGTTTTCTGTTTAGCATTTTTTAACATGCAAACAAGGTTATCAAGGATAGCTGTACTGATTAATATGTAACCCCCAAAAATGCCATGACGCACAGGTTCTGAAAGGATGCACGCAGTGACCAGAAACAATCTTATTTTTCGGCCTAATGGACAACAGTGATACTCAAAAGTTTGGTGATCTATTGGCAACTTGTTTCATCCTCAGAGTTGTATGAAATTTTTGATATTCGTCATGACAACGACCACGACCTTCTCAGCACGTCGAGACTAGACATACTGTAGCAGTGCTAAAAATAGACCATGGGCTTTCTGTAGGGAGGAGACATATTGTCTGTGATTGATACATTATGATCAAAATGCAATGAAAATACGTTTTCATTAGCCATCATTTCCTGTGCCTGTCATCCAAGTACATCAGTTGTGATATTAAAACCTTGTTGCAAAGTTCCACCACAAGGTTGTCGTTGTAATTTGCTTAACAAAGTCGTAGTGTAGTCTTACTCATGTTACTGTGTCCAACTGGATTTGACTGCTATTTAGCTCGTCCCAAAGTGACGGACCGGAAATGGCACACTAAGTACTGGCTGAATTTTATGTCCCGGTCTTTGGTAGTCCATGTGGGCTACCATTTCATGGATTTTGGTAGCCCCAGGGAAAAGATGGTAGTCAGTGGACGTGGGACTACCGCTAATTTCGAGCCCTGTTAGAGGTCTACTCTTGAATTGTCTTGACCATTATCTTTGGTATTCTTCCAATTTTCTAAATGTTGATCTTTCTAAATGTTGAAAGTATGGAGAAGTATACTTTAAATCGTGCTGTTTGTTGGTACAGGTTTTTAACTAAATATAACTCTATGCATGACAATGACATCAGACACTGCTGCTTGAAATGCAGACAAATTTTGTCAGTCTTGCATGCATTTGTGTTGTTACAGCTTGTAGTTTGAGCTATTGTCTGTGTTCGTTATAATATTAACAGTCCTCTGTAAAATTCTTTTCAAAATTCTTGCATGTGTAATGTCCAAAAATGTTATTAAAATTTGCAGACAAATATTTGCTTTTCCATATTAATGAGAGTACGATGACATAATATGTGAAGAGTCCAATTTATCAGTGTGTGCCCACATTTACAGGTCAAACACAGGACTGTTCAACAATACCAGAATGGAAAAGTGGAGAACCTTGGCAATGTTGAAATCACGGGTCCAATTTTGCCGCATAATGCCTTCCACCTGTGCAGGCTGTTCCAGCAAACCCAGGGAGGCGGATTCACCGTGAGCTGTAACACTTACGATGCAACAGTACCCTTCAACACTGCCACCAACGTTGAGGAGTTAGAAAATGAGCAGGTGATATCATCAAGCTTGGAAGACTGTGGCTTACAACAGGACTGTTTGAAGAGTTTTATGCAACCCACTCATCTGGGAACACTTGCCATCAGGGATCTGAAATACCAACATGGACTCTACAACTGGAATTTGTAAATTATGAATGCTGTAGAATTTAGAGAAACTTTAAAAAATTCAGACAAAACTTACAAAAATGTTATTTGCCCTGTCTAATCTTTCTCATGAGAATGGTCTTGAATTATGCAAGCGTGTTTGAAAGATCTGTGTGCTGAGTTGAGAATTAAGGAGCATTTAAGGGTTATAATAAAATCAATAATTATGATATTCATGCATTAAATTTCTACCTTATTGTGATGCCGGTATAACATTGGTCAAAAGGGATGCCTCTCTTGTTTTAAAAATTAAATTTGAGCATTTTTTTAAGAAGCTCACATTTGGTATACCAATGTGAGGTAATCGTATAAGCTGAATCAGTTCATTTGCATCCATTTGCATGTCTGTATGTATGTATGTATGTACGTATGTATGTATGTATGTCCGTCCACATCAAAAACAGCTAAACGGCAGAACCTACTGTCTTAGTATTTGGTGTACAGGTGCACCTAGGGGTGGAGATGTGAATTTGTTCAAATGAACTTGTCAGTGTCAAAAATATGCAAATGAGGGGAAAAAAGGAAAACCCTGCAAATTGCTAAAACTCTGTAACCATTGGTCAGATAGGGTTGAAACTTGTTGTGCAGGTTCCTTTAGGTATTTTAAAGCAGATGTTTAAAATTTAGGATGAAATTTGCATATTCCTATTTTTCAGGTAATTTTTTCAGTTTTTAGTAAAAATATGTTTAACTCTGAAACCATTCATCTGATTGCTCTGAAAGTTGGTATACATGTTCCTCAGGATGACATCAGTCAAGTGTATACAAATTGAATTGAAATTTTTATATTTGTAATTTGGGGCAATTTTCCGAAGTTTTGGTCAAAATTTTTTTGTATTCAAGAATAACTAATCTGATAGCTTTGATATTTGGTATACAGGTTACTAAGGTTGATCCAAATCAGTTTGATGAATATCGTGAAGATATCTTGAATTTTATATTTTTGCTGAATTTTTTGGTTATTTTTCTCATTTTAAGTAAAATTTCTTCTCTGAAACCGCTAGCCCAATTGCTCTCAAATTTGGATTGGATGTTTGCAAGGGTGTTACCCTTCTAATTGTTGAAATTACGACAAAATTGGAAATATAACTGTTATGTTTTTATTTTTGGTCAAAAAATCGTAAAAAATATTTTCATTTTAAAGCCCCTGGACAGACGGCTTTTACATCTGGTGTACAGATGTCCAGGGATAATTTTGTCATATGGTCAAGAAAACTTGTTCTCAAAGTTACTTGTCTGATAGCTTTGTAGTTTGGTACAAACGTCCCGAGGGATGTTATTAGATAAATTTTCTGCTCAAAGTGTTGTGAAACCCCCAAATATTTATATTTTAGGTAATTTTCTTTTGTGACCTTAAATGACCTACACCAACCAAAGATTTGTTGTGAGACAGTTTCGAAGGCTGTGAACATAATTTTGTCTTGTTTAATATCAATTTGTAGTAAAATTTGATCCTGAAAACAGAGCTGAGGTAAATTTTTTCATTGCGAATCAATTTTTGCAACTTAAGCATGTAAGACACACAAGAACTGATGAGAAATTTGGATCCAGGATAATTCCAGATGTCATAATTCCCCCCATAGTGGAAGGAATTTCACTATCTGTAACTGATTTAAGTGCTGTTTACATTTGAATGATAGCACTCATAGTATTAATTAAAACATCTGCAAAGTTGTAAATATACTGCCAGCTGGTCTTATGTAAACATGATCAAGGGGTGGAACATTTGATATTCAGGAGGGGTAGGGGAGTTGATGAGTAGCATTCCTTTTTAAAAGATCCCTTTTATATTTTTCCTACATGTACTCTTTTTTTCCCCACTCTCCCACCTTTTCTTTTTGTCAAGCTTCTCTGGCTAATTTTTTGTTGACATTTGCTTATGTATGTAGGATCTGCTTGTCCCATTGCTATAGAAGTTGATATGCATGTTCCTAAAGATGACCTCCAGTACCTAAGTTGCAGACCTTATTTGCTTTTGTCATTCTTGTTTTTCTGGTTGATCTTTGGTACCCATACTGGTAATATGTACCAATTCTGATAAAATGTGAGCGACACCGTATAATTGCGGTATTTTTTTCATGAAGGTTATTCTGAGTCAGGTATGTTTAATTGCATACAGGCTTTTGTATCGAATTGAAGCAATTGCATATGGCAGAGCAATTGCATACAGTAAAGGTGTTTCTGTAAAGTGGGTGCCCCATATAGAATGGGACTGCTTCAAGGTTACCGCTACAGAGAGGTGACCCCTCTGTAAAGTCGACCAATGCAATAACTTTGACTATATTGAAACTTTCTAAAAAAACTTCTAAACTCAGATCTGAACCCATTGCAGACGGTAGAATTCACATGGAAGTCTGTGGTAACAGTACATACAGGATCATGCAAGAGTTCCTGAAAACAGCCAACATTGGATAAAAAATTTGCATTGATGGCGATCTTTGCTGCTGAGCACATCTACTTTATGTAGCTGTCATATCTTTTAGAAAGAAACTGGAACTGATTTATTGAATAGGGAACCATGGCTAGGCCTCCTGTCCCAGCCGCTTATACCGGTACAGTCTGTGAATGTGCCCATGCTTAAGTCGGTCCTAGAGACTGTGGTCCTAGTTTATCCTGTGAGTTAGTGTGTCCATTTATACAGTTTCTTGGCTATGTGGAATACCGACGCCATAAAGAATACAATAAGACAATACTTTGATTTACCAATATTAGAAAAGACACTGGGTACAACTTATCACCCCCCTACCCCCTCCCCTGGATTAAATGCTAACACCATTGGAACTAATTTGGGATAATTGGATGGTGTAATGCCCATTTAATCTTCAAATGTAATCTTATCTGCATTTCTTTTTACATTACACACTTGTTTATGAGTAATTTGTATTATTGCAACATTCAACTGTCTGGCACCTAACACTTTTGAGAAATTTAAAAAATATGAAAATCCATTATATGCCAAATTAGTTCCAATCGTGTTTGCTACAATTCTTTTTTTTTGCAAACCCACGCTATGAATAAATTAAAACAGCAATAACAGCTCACTATTACGATTGGTTGAAATACAATAGAACATTGCGGATACCTCCGTGAGAAAAATAAGTTACTGGGTAATTTTTCTTAAATGTGTAAACGAGCAAGACCATGTTGTCGACACTGTGCTGGTAATTTGTGATGCCAGCATTGTTAGAATCCAAACAAAGAAGAATTGCAGCTTGATCAATCGCCCAAGGACACTAATGTATTGCGAGTGTGAAATATTAATTTTCTCTGTGCCAATTTGGAAGATCATGATAAAGCCACACAATGTGCTGAGCTGTTCCTCTAAACTCATGTAAAACCATTTTTCTGTCTTTGTGCAAAAAAAAACAAACCCATAACTGTCTATATACGGTATGCTGCCATTTCAGTGAAGACTCATAGCTGGCTTTTGAGAAATTCGAAAAATATGAAAATCCAATTATCCCAAATTAGTTCCAATCGTGTTATAATAATTAAATATTGACATGGAAATTGCATAAAGGACAATTTAAGCAAGTAATTGCATAATAATGATGAATTTAAAAATAAACTCACCCTTACTGTATGATCGATCAATGGCATAATAATAATGACACAACTATCAAATAAAGAGATCAAGCTTGATATGATATTGTTCTCAGCCCCACCCATAAACAGCTATTACAATTTTCATAGGATTATCGTGAAAATATTTTAAAGTCTGTGAACAATTTTGGAAAATTTGTGTTCATTACAAAATTAGCAAATATAAAATGTGACCCTCTCCCAGACTAAGTTTGCAATATCAGACCTTCCCGTTTGTACAGCTTCGTAAAAAACATGATATTTCTCCACTTTTCTGACCCGATCCCTTACAATAACTGAAAGCTCCCCGTGTAATGTTGGAATTTGCTTCAAATTATGTTCATACAAAATCATGCCATTGATACGTCCAGATAGCTGGGTATCTCGTATCCAAACAGTTTAAAATCGCTCTCATAGATTTTGTACAGTTCTCGTATTTGAAACTTCGTCAAGGAACTGAAGTATTTTTGGACACTTTCCGCTTGGGTACTGTTCGTGATACCTGCCCTGATCTGTGGATATTTCACGTCTGTACCCATCATATCGAGGACATAGGCAGAATCCCTATCGACTGTTTCCAAGTGCCCGATGATGTCATATGAGAGGTTGCAGGGATGACAGATATGATAGATCGGTCTGTAATGTGAGTTCCATGTTTCAGCTGATTCCTCCGTCATTATTAGGTACTGAACGAAATCTTCAAAAGTCAAAACGGAGGTGGAGGAATTCGAAGCTGGCGTCTTTCCGAGTGTCTTCAGCATCATGGCGCGCAACTTCGGGGCTGACTTACCCCCCAACTTATTCTTGTACATTGAGAGGATGCGTGAGAAGGGATGTCGGACAAACATAAACTTCATGTACTTTTTAAGCATTTCCTGCCTTTCTAAGTGTCTGTATTGACTAAGTTTCTTGTAGTATTGGTTGAGTTTTTTTACATTATCCCAGGATGCGCTTTGCTCGAGTGTAAAGTTGCCAGTCAACATCAGGAAAGTACGTTTCCAGTTAGTCGAGCCAATTTTCGCAACTCCACAGAACAGGGTGGAGTGTGCGATGTCGACCAGAAGATTTCCATAATCAACCTTTTCAACCTTTGGAACAAAGTCACCACGGCACATATCTTTTACAAGCTGCCGCCTTTCTTTAAATACTTTGTTGACAGGAGTCTACAGTGCACAGAAATGAAAGAAAGGAAGATAAAACGTTCTTAGAACGGTTTTTCTTAAATACTTCATTAAGTTTAATGTTGTTGTTTTCGTCAAATTTGCATAGATATACATTTTTTTGGAAAATGATGCTCAGAATAGTTAAACTGTCGTTTTTCAGTTAGAGTCAGTTTTTCTGAAGTAGTCCAACACATCATCACTTCCTTACAAGTAAATAAATTGATTGAAAATACAACATTCATTTCTCACGGGCGACCTGTATATAATCAGAATTAAATGTCATGAACACTTTAATTTTGTATGGTCCCAAAAAAATCGTTTGCCGCCTATGTTGCTAGCTTTAGAAGCAAAACCCACGGACCAATATGTTGTCTGACCAAATGGAGCGTTTAGTTACTTACCTCAATCGTAGTCTTGACTGCGTAATCGTGCTTGAATCCATTGGCAATACTGTCCACTTTACGCGTGGGATACGGTGTCAGTTTTACTGAAAGTGATGGTGAAAATCAATGACTGGCTTACAGTATAATATTGAACCGACAGAATATTCATAACAAACAATGAATATATGTAATATAGGAGTGTTTTGAAAAGCACGTTCATGCTCAATCTTCTGTGCTAGTGGTAGTATTAGTTGATCAGTACTGGATCAAAGTCATCACATATATAAGATTAGCTTAAACTTTGAAATTACCTGAGCCGATTATAGAAAATATTGAAATAATCTGCACAAAAATGCATATTCTCATGACATTACAACTGTTGATCGAATCATTTACACTTCTTTCTTTGACTTTAAATATTTAACGATATGTCTGTGGATAACATCTTTACTTTATAGCATAAATATTGACGACTATAGACACTATTCAAAGGTTTTCTGTTTGGGAGCTCCGAGTCATTATGAGGGATGGGCTGGAAGAATCATGATGGAGGGTCATTTTTTGCGCAAATCTCTCCCCCCCCCCCTCCCGTCACATTTTAGAAAGTTGGCCCAAGGGAGGGACAAATTTTACCTTTGCCAATCACTTCTTGGCCTTTTGGCCAGAGGTACATATATCTTTATTTCATGAATTTGACTTTGTTGTATGTACCGGTGCTATACTGTCTGTTCTGTGTTGTTCTGTGTCTATGTTTATAACTAGTGTGTTACGAATTTTGACCTAGTGTTATGGATGGGTATGATTGCGATTATTTTAATAGTGAATGAAATTTTACAATGTGTTACAACCAATTGCATTTTGAAATTCATGAATCGAAAAACTGATAAGAACACCAGTAAAATCGATGTGGTACAACATAAAAATCGCCGGGTGAGGTCAACGTTTTTTAATTACATTTATGAAGATCGACTGTATCATATTACACTGTCTAATGCAACTATCAGTTACGCGGTGATAAGGAATCAACTCCGTCTGCAAAAGTTGAATACTGTTTAGCAGGAGATCTAAGGCGCGTAATCAAGGCCAATACTCGAACTCTCCATTTTGGATTTGCATTTGCCATTTTTGGATTCATAAACGCAATTTTCAACTTTCGAACTCAACCTTTTTTGATTCTTACTCGCAATGTTCAACTTTCGAACTCCCATTTTGGATTCGTACATCGCACTTTCAACTTTCGTATCCACAATGTTCGAACTCCCATTGGAAGTCCCACCATCGACGTTTTTTCTTAACGGTCTTCAGTAAAGTATTTGTGTAGGCATCCCTAAGTTAACACAATTGGAACTAATTTGGGATAATTGGATTTTCATATTTTTCAAATGTCTCAAACGTGATAGGTGCCATATAGCTGAATGGTGCAATATTGCAAATTACTCATAAAAACAAGTGTGTAATATAAAAAGAAAAGCAGATGAGATTACGTTTGTAGATTAAATCGATATTATTTCACCATCCAATTATCCCAGATTAGTTCCAATCGTGTTAGTTGCTTCAGCATAGTTAGCCACGTTTTTCCTTCTTGGCCATTCTACGTCAGAACGCGTCATAGATACGTCACATGACGTTATCGGATTTCTCGGGTTATTCCTGTGTGATGCTATAGAGGGTCCACGAAAATGTAAACCGGCGCAGTGCAGTTTTTATCCCCTGCCGATCTTATTCCCGCACGCACATTCTTCGCCGGGATTAGATTGGCAGCTGCCGATCCGGTTCTGTTGCTAATGTATATGCAGTGGTATATACTGCTGAATTTTTACTTTGTATTATAATACATTATAGTTTTAAGAAGTGATAAAAGGTTTAAAAATATGAAAGTCTGTCCATTCATGGGACCATAATGACTATCGATTTAATGACTGATTCATTTTCAGTGTTCCAACCCTATCGGACACCACTATGTCCGACACATAGTATATGTCAAAATATTTAAATATGTAAAAATCCTATTTGAAACGTCCATACTTAGAGAGATGTTGTGTACATTTCTACCAAACTGAAGTATTTTCGGTCCTATTCAAAAACATTAATGTACATTAAATATTCCAGAAAAATACTAGAGCCGTCTTTTCAAAATCATGTGTAAAGCATAGTGTGTAGAAAACTTTTATGTGATTTGGAACAAGGCCTTTTCTTAAGAAAACATGAACCTTAGTAAATGGAATATAAACCATGTGAAAAATATCATGCAGAATTTACATTACATCCGAAACTGGTGATTATAGTTAATCTCAGTAATCAATTTCCAGATGTAAACAGGGCGGAACTTCTTACCCATTTCTAGACAGAATTTACTTACTTTGTGATATCATGATACATGTATCTTGATCTTGAGTTGAATAAATTTAATTTGGAACACTGAAAATGTCTCTTTGGCACCGTTTTAGGTTCAAGGACAAGAAGTAGCCTCTAATAAGAATTCTCTGACGAATATTGTTATAGAAACACTCTATAAACTATGTTATAGTGACTGCATTTCAGCGCACCTCGGTAGTATTCATTTTTGGTATAATTCTTACCGCAAATGTTTTAATTCAAAGAGGATTTAGAGAAAAGGAACGAGAACACGATCTTATCGCCGACAGGTTCGCGGGTGATCGTGCAAACGTAAAGCAATTTTTCAAATTAAAATTGTGCAACATTGTATCCATTATCATTCCAGTAGGTTGCAACATTGTATCCATTATCATCCAGTAGGTTGCAACATTGTATCCATTATCATCCAGTAGGTTTATGCTTGAGGCGGCCCATATACAAGTGGAAAGCCTACCCAATTAGCATCTCATCTGAATTCACTTCGTTGTCTTTTTGTAAAGAAGGATATATGATAGGAAATTTAAGTACCCTTTCAGAAATCAGTTTTCAGTACTTTCTTTGACAACGTTGCGATATTTCCGATCGAAATTTGCACCTTCTCAAAAAGTGTGTGTGCGATTTCTATTTATTTTTGTTTTAAAGTTAAGTGCATGTAAATGTTTAAGACACTTTTAATTGCTCAAAATAGATATTCCGTTGTGAAAAAAATTATTGAGGGGCCGCATCGAAAAATCTTTCAGGTAGCAGCATACAGATGCATTCTAACTGACCGTAAAATAAAAAACGCGAATCATATACCACCGAAGAGAATGAAAAACAGCTCTCAGACAGAAAGTGGTTTCAGGTTCCGTATCAAGTTGGATCGTTCGCACATGCGCGGGGATAAGATCGGCAAGGCATAAAAACGGCACTGCACCGGAAACACTTGCACGAGCTGAACGACACGCTCACCACACCTTCCGATAACATTTAACTGTGACAAACATCCAGCAAGACTCTCACACCTATGTAACACATCTCCTCATCTGTCAGGCTGGTCAAGTTCATGTAGCAGCCTGGACAAACTGCCAATGATGTGGTCACTAACTAACTCAACGTCGTCCACATTCAAAATAACTTCAAAGTAACTTCAGTGCCACCACGTGTTTGGAACTCCCTAACAAAGTGATGAATAACTTGATGTAAAATGACACCTTCGATTTTTGAAAGTGGCATTTGATATGGAAGACCGGTCACGACATGCGACATGCGACCTGCGACTTCAAAACTGCGACCTGCGTCCTGCGAGTTTGAAACATGCGACCTGCGACTTCGGCATTTAGACCAAGGTGTAGGCCTAACCTGCGACTTCACAACAGCGACCTGCGTCCTGCGTGTTTGTCAAACTGCGATATCAGTCTTGATTTGTTCGCACCATTGCTCTGAACACGAGCCTGAAAAACACGAGGGACACCATTGCACTATATTAAAACAGCCGGTTTACCGCATTCTCGCGACCAGAGCATATTTTCGCACCGCTGGCCTACGCAAAAATCGGCCAGCGAAAGAATTCAACCAGTGATAGAAGTGCATGAAGCTGTGACGGTAGAGAATTCCACAAACGAAGAGCACAAATTTATTTTCCTTCTTACGAAAGGCAAACTGATCTGAAATAATGCAATAGCAATAGGGTTTTAAACGTCTACATCAGTGTTTAATAGTTTCTGGAACTTTTCTGCCTACATGATCTAAAATATTATATACACACAAAAATAATATGTACATAGTATAGTATGTACATATTAGGCATAAAGACTGAAAGTAGGATTGTAGTAGGGTTTAATTATGTCCTGTTTTACAGTTTTAACTCGCGTTATCTATAAAGAAAGTCGGTCACTGGCTATTCATGGTTAGCAAATATGTTTGCACTTCTATCAATCAGTATTATTTTAACTGTTTTACTTTGCATATGTTATTTGTGTAGACAAATGTAGTCCGAAGTTAACCAGTAAGAATATTTTTATTTTTCCAACTGAACAAAAGTTGGATCAATTCGATTTTTTGACGAAAAGTAAAATGAAATTAGACGAAAAGATGGCAACATCCGATGATCAATCACTGGAGAATTGTAACAAAACTGGAAATGTTAGAAAATGAACGACAATAACTGAAAATTCGAATGTTTGCAATGACACTGACGCAGTTATGATACAGGGGGACAATGAATTAAACAGACAGCTAGATGGTTATACCACAGTGAAATGAGGATAAATACCAGAGATATCTAAAAATCAAAAGGTTTGTCGATAACATAAGGAAAGAAGCGAGGTAAGGCAGACGAAGAATATCTAAAATAATTTGAAATTATAATATAAACATATAAATGCCTAGATCACGTAGCATATTATTTTCCATGCATTAACACGTACTGTCAACATTTCCGTCATAAAATTCTCTCTCCAGATGAAAATGAGTGAACTGGTGTGTACATGAATTGAGTTTTGCCAGACTTGGTGAACGCTTTACCAAAGCGAAAGCAATGGCTTATTAATTGATCGATGTTGAACGTTAAATCTCCTTTCCACGTTTTACCCTTTGAGCGCTGTAATTTTCTCCCACCAAATTTTAGTGCAAAATTTTACCAATTGTATGAATTTTCTGTAATTTTTTGATAATTTGGGACCAAATCGACATCACATTTCATTGGCTACAGGTTTTTCCCAAAATTTTTGCAAAAATTGGAGAAAAATTGACAGGGGTTTATTATATAAAGGGGACAAAAATAGACTTTGGCGCTCAAAGGATTAAAGTTCACGCAAGACGCCTCCAATCTAATACTGAGGAAAACACCATGAAACGTTACGTGTTGTTGTCGCATGTCGCAGTTGTGAAGTCGCAGGTCGCAGTTTGACAAACACGCAGGTCGCTGTTGTGAAGTCGCAGGTTACACCTAGGTCTAAATGCCGAAGTCGCAGGTCGCATGTTTCAAACTCGCAGGACGCAGGTCGCAGTTTTGAAGTCGCAGGTCGCATGTCGCATGTCGTGACCGGTCTTCCATAATTTGACTATTCGTAAACGTATTTGACTGTTCGTAAACTTGTGTTCGCTTACTAGTGTCCTAGGGGACCTCTATGAGTTAGTCAAAAATGAGATTTCGAAAGATGAAAATGGGATATACGACTCCAAAATGGGAGTTACTAAAAATTGGAGTTCGAAAGATGTAAATGGGATATATGAATCCAAAATGGGGAGTTCGAAAGTTGAATATTGCGTTTACGAATCCAAAATCGGGAGTTCGAAAGTTGAAAATGTGATATACGAGTCCAAAATGGGGAGTACAAATCCAAAATGTTGAGTTCGAAAGTTGAAAATTGCGTTTACCAATCCAAAATGACGAGTTCGAATATTGGCATTGATTACGCGCCATACGAGGTCAGACGAAGTCAAAACAACACCACCCGATCCACATTGGCATCTGACCTCCTGCTATAGACAATATTTCAACTTTTTCAGACGGAGTTGATTAAAATGTCATTAAAAAATCGTTGACACATCGATTTTATTGTTATGCCACATCGATTTTACTGTTTTTCTTATTAGTTTTTCGTTACACTAAAATTTTTAAAATTGTAAAACTTTTCAGACGAATCCTATAGTATACGGGGTATTTTGTATAGCTGCCAACAATTACGGCCTCTAAAAGGGGTTACGCGATTGGTCCATTTATGGTTCCAAAAGATCTGGCGTCACTCAATCAACCTGGGCGTTTAAAACGCTGCATACAGAAGAACCGAAACAGGAAAAATGGTCTCGACAGGACTTTACAAATCGCCGGAAATTTACTTTCTTATTTATCGCACATTTATTTTACACAGTGAATATGTGAGCCCAATTCATGTTCTCCCATTTACTCGTCAGTAGTGAGACGACCATTTTATATGTGGCAGGAAAAAATTACGTCGTCGGCCATTGCATGGCATGGGCGGCCATGCAGTCACATGCCTTGCAGGAATGTAATGGGTAGTGCTACTGACATCGCATTTTGTATATGTTACATGAGTTGTTCTGTCAACTATTTCAGTTATATCAAATTCGTTGTTTTCTCTTATATTAATTAACCAACTAAACTATTTATTTATTTGTTTGTTTGGAGTTGTTATTTATTTGTTATTTAGTTTTGATTTATAAGTATGTTTTTGTTTGTTTGATTGATCGGTTGGATTTCTTTATATGCCATGGGGGTATTTGGGGTTTTTGATTTCATTATATCGTTTGCTTTTTTATCATTTGATAACGTAGTCTGATAATTGCTAGATGCATATCGACAGATATAATTATACACCTACGTCTGCGACCTACGGAGTTTCATTCATTCATTGAGTGATTTCCGGTACCAGTGGTCGCGGAGTCCAATAACTTTGACGCCTAGTACAATATATCCTTTGGTGTTACTGGACGCTGTTTGACTTTTGGCCTCACAGCTGATTTATTTAAACATGAAAACTAGACACAAGCTGGTTATGATTCTGCGTGTAATATTCAAAGTCAAAGTCGAAGGCGCTGTCTGTAAAGAAATACTGAACAATAGGAAAGCGACATTACAATACAGTATATGCAAACTGAGTTACTGTCTAGCAAGTGATTGATTCTTCACATTTTAGTACCGCTGAGCGTCAAGTTGTGATTGCGTTTCGCATATGGACCGGATAGCAAAGAGGACAGTCTGTATTTGTGAACACTTACCTCCATCGTAGAAGATTAGAAGCATGGATATCAACACAACCAAAACAATCAAAACGTAAGAAGATGTCTTCCTAGGGATATTTAGTCGCATTGTTGTTGTTGTTGTTGTTGTTTGGAAACAGGGTGTAGGCTGATGTATTTTGCCTGGAAGAAAACATTACAAAGCGTCTAAAGATAGATTTTACTAAGTTTGCTCAGTTAGGTAAAACATGTAGGTACTTTATGAGCAGCATTGTGGGTTTTAGAAACATGCCACAAACATGACCCAGTCAGTAGAGCATTTGTTGCTTAAAAGGTGGGGAGCTTAATATGAGACTGAAGCATATGGAGTAAGAAAAGTTTTCACCGGCTTATTTTTGCCAAAATTAGTTTTTGCTTTCATAGTTACAACACTGAAATGGCAGTCATTCTGAAAGTTAAATATCGGTAAATCTTTGGTAGTGACCTCCGATTACCTCAAGTGTTCACACACGTGAGCTAATGTAAAAGCGATGTCTGTCTGTCAGTCTGTCTGTGGCCCTATGACTCAAAAAAAATATCAGATCAGAATCAAATCTGGTACATATATTGTATTTGAGTATTGCAAGAACTTATTTGTTTTTGGATGGTATGGCTCGCATATTTCATGCTCATTTGCATAATTAATGATTTTACAAAAAAAACCAGACATATAATGAGAACGGCTGCACAGAATTGGATGAGATTTTCTACAAATTTTAATCACAAAAGGATTTATCCGCAATGAAAGACATAAAGGTGTGACATGAAGTTAATTGCTAATTTGCATATTTGATGAACTTTCCTAATTTGGGATATATATCTTGATTGACTTGACCAAAATTGACGAAACTTGCTATGTACATGGAAGATACTATGACTTAACATTACTGAAACAATAAACGTTTCTCCTTTGTCAACAACTTGAAACAAAGACGATTTTTGTTCAAGAAGCTGTTCAAAAATAAACTTGTATGGTTGACTTTTTGTGAGTTTGAATTCAAAATGGCAAATCCATACCAACAAATATGCCTGGATGTAAAGGTCACACAGGGGTCATGAAAGTGCATTCAAATACAAACTATTGCACAATCTATTCGAAGTAAAAAATGATGGTCATACACAATTTGCTTTTCACTGAATGTACAAGCGCTCCGCCTTCCAGACTTCGCACAAGAAACTTTAGTGAACAAACAGCAGGCTATCTGAAAACAAAACAATAACTAAACAATGGGAATTTATGACTTTCAGTCATGGTACTGTTACCTGAGTAAAGTAGGAAAAAGGGTAAAATTTGATATAGGCCTAAATGTAAACGTGAATATATTTTTGAACTGCAGATATATTAAATGTGTAAAATATACCTTGTTGTGGGTTCGAACCCGATTGAAAACTAGCCGTATTTAACATATTTGAAGTTTTTTTAAGATCGATTTTTTATAAATCACTGATATAAGAAGGCTTTCAAAACTATAAAAAATGCAATAACCTGATATGTAGAAAAGACTCCCTTTTCTCATCATCTATCACAATTATCACAATCCATCCATTTAAAGCTCCGTATGGGTACAGTCAGCATTGTCAGTATTTAAAATTCAATTCCAATCTGGGATACAATTCAATTGTCACCAATAACAATGATTATGGTCGTTACAGATAAGAAGGGGTATTTCCCAAACTGTTAATTATTATTCTAGCATGCTGAGGTGAGAACAACAAAAAACTGCAGTTGATAAACAGAACAATACGTACTGAAAAAATTGCCAACAGGTACAGATACTGTCCCTTTTATAAAATTATTAGAGGTTATTTAACCAATAAAGCACACCCAGCGATGGTATACCACGATATTTTTACCAGTTCACGACATATATGCACGACCGATAGCGAGTGCGTAAGTGAACTGGTCAAAATCGAGTGCTATACCGTCGCTGGGTGTGATTTATTGCTATTATATCATCACAGTATATTGAAATTATGGCGTGGAACTTGGAACGTCGGAAACTTTTGTTTGCTGAAGCTGAGAGCTCGCGCGTATGCCAGCCGTGGTATATCGCTCTTCGCGTCTCGACCAATCAGATCGCTGTATTTGCGCCATCAATATACTGGTATGATATAATGTTTATTATCTTCAATCTTCAAGAAAGGGAAGTCAGTCTGTTTCAAAAACACTTTTCATGTGAACGCTGGTTCTCTGCTTTACAAGATGGAGTTTTCCTATAAGACAAAATACGTCAAAACAGCACCTTTTTCCCCGGAAGAAACACACACAAACAAACACAAATACATCGAAAAATTCTGTCAATTTTAAAATAAGGACAGTTTTATTTTGAGGGGATTTCATTTTTATAGCAAGTCAGAATAGGGTATCTTGAACGTCTTTTAAGTTTGTTAGGGAGTATTCGAAAAAAATATGAAGACTCTTTTCTTGATCCCCCTCTCCAGAGGTGTTTGTGAAATGCAGCCTAAACAGTAAATCCAAGGTAACACGTAAATTAAACCTTGCAATTAATGAAAGTTAAAACTTGTCGATCTACATTTCAAAATGTAAATGTTGCAATTATGTTGCCACGGTGCATCTAGACATCGTGCATGAAATATATCGTTTGTAAACAAGAAAGTCACACAGGCGCAGTCCCAACGACCCTTCCCTTAAGGTAGAACGCACCTCGGGGACAGATATTCGGACTCTCAAACTTTTACAATTCTCTTCTGATATACCACATGTGGGGGTCATTTTAAAGCCCAAGGTGAAAGAAAACTTCACCGGCTTAGTTTTTCGAAATTCGAAAATTTTTATTTTTCTCCATAGAGTTAACACAGGGATGGCGGCCATTTTGAATTTCTAATAATACCGGTAAATATTGGGTAATTTGTTTCTCTAGGACCAAAATTTGCACGGTAACCCCCTATTTTTATTCTTGATTTTGAAAGAGAATGATTGAAAGATTCCTTGAGGAAAGTCAGAGCAAAAGTTTAAGTCTTTCACTTTCGAGGTGCATACCACCTTAAGATGTGAAATTGATCGGAGCATGGAGGTAGCACACAGCTTGGAGGCAGTTCTAAATCGGCTGAAGGTAGTTCATGAGGGTAGTTCTTAAATCATCTTCATCATCATCATGTTGACATGACGCCCTCATAGTTGGTTTGCTAGAATGGACATGAACTGGCCAGTGGGTTTTTTCTAGCACTACTGGTTATGTTTTTAGGGACTGGTCAGTTTCTTCGGCCTGGGCGGGCGGTGAATTCATGGGGGTCACCCTGTTTTTGAAATGCCCACTAAGGGGGGGGTCGATGTGTTTTTGAATTTCGACACGGCTCATACTTGCGTAAAATGCATTGTGCCAGCCGCAAATTTCTTCATTCAGTTGCATTTTTCGGCGCGCCCTTCGGACGCGTAACTTTAATAATAATGAGACATTTAAACAGAGCCCCGTCCTAGTGCAAAACTTTAATATATCAGACACACACACACACACACACACACACACACACACACACAAACACACACACACACACACACACACACACACACACACACACATATATATATATATATATATATATATATATATATATATATATATATCAGAGATGTCTGGATGTTTAATATTTTTGGTGCGCTCTTCGGGCGCAGTACATTAATATATCAGAGATATATGTCAGAAATATCTTGATGTCTGTAAATTGAAAGTCTGTTTTATGAAATCTGCAGTTCATATGAAAAGCATGACAACTTCCTGTTTCTTTTCTGTTTCCTCTATGAGAATTCAGTATCAAAAAGCAACATGCACTAATATTTCACATTTTTCTTACAACAGTTCTGGACATCTGATTATGCATAAAAAGAGTGGAGTACATTCACAGTTCATTCAAAATACAGTGTTCAAACTTAAGAATTGACACATTTAAGTTCCTATCTTACAACTGACACAACAACAACAACAATTTCATTAAAACACAGAATGACTGAATGTTTAAAACATACCCAAAATATATATATATATATATATATATATATATATATATATATATATATATATATATATATATATATATATATCAGTTCATTTGCATCTGATTTGCATGTCTGTATATTTGTGGGTATGTGCAGATGTATGTCCGTCACAGACAAAGGCTCCCATACCGCCAAAGCTACCGTCTCAGTATTTGGTGTATAGGTAGATGTAGGGGTTGAGATGTGAATTTGTTCAAACGAACATGTCAGTGTCAAAAATGTGCAAATGAGGTAAGAAAAAGTGAAATCCTGCAAATGTGCAGGCCAGTAAGAAACAGGCCAACTCCACTGATCTTGAATCATTTCCTGTCATTGTTTATGAACTGTTACATATTAACAGACCTGATGAAACCATAGACAGTAGAGGGGGCGAAGACCGTCTATACTCAAACTAAGAGGGGCTTGTTTCTGCTATGCATGTTGTTAAAGTTGACCTCCAGTACCTAAAGTTTCAGACCTTAATTACTTTTGTCATTCCTGTTTTTCTGGTTTAAATATTTCTTGTTTTCCTGGTTGTACTGTGCAGAAATCATTGCCATAACATCAACATAGAATTTTCCTCCACTGAACAGATAGAAACAACATTTATTGTTGATCATTGGTAACCCATACCACGGTCCCTCCCTCCTGTGGAGGGACCGTGCCCATACTGGTATATACCAATTCTGATCAAATTTGAGCGACACCGTATAATTGCGGTGTTTTTATGCACATGCAAACAACGCAACGTGTCCTTACTCCAAGAGCTGCGCGTATCCTGGGACATCACCGATAAAAAGAACGAAATCAATGAATTGCTACCCAGAAACCGTTTGTAACAGTATGGCCTTGTAATTTCTCTACAGTCACTTTCCGAAATCAGCGGCAAGGGTCAGAGTTCGGGCAAATGTGGTTTTATGAAGGCAAAGAGGGATACCACGCACGCTCAAGCTTCGGAGCTCACTGAGAAGTGATTTCTGTCTTGTTATATATGAATAATACTTATATAAATATGAATTTTCCTTGTTATTCTAAAAGTGTTTATCCGGTTTCATACTCCTGGTTTCACTCTTTATGAGCACTGCCTCAGAAGTTTCGAGATTGTGCCAAGCATGTCGTAGAGGGCGTGATTTCCAGGGCTGGAGCTGTTGTTGTAGTAAAATTTATGCGCAGATCGTGTTTATTTTGCTCGTTATTGTTCGTTATTGGCTCGTTCTGTCTGATTCTACAGCTTGCTGTAGCTTACTCTATGAGCACTGTCGCAGAGGTTTCTAGTCGTACCAAACTTGTCGTAGAGGGCGTAATATCCAGAATAGGCAGGAACTGCGGTTGTAGTTTAACTTATGAGCAGATCATGTTTTTGCTCGTCATTGCTCATTACTGCTCGTTACTGGTCGTTAGTGGTCGTTATGGCTAGTTACTGGATTTAAACCTCCTGACCGTGGCCTAAATCAGATTATCCACTTTTTTAAATATTGTTAGGTAGCACCCGCCTCGAAAAAGAAAGACCTAAACTTCCACTCGTACTTTCTGTGACGAAACTGACGAAATAAGGAGTGCCCATGCAAAATTTGTCACAAAACAAATTACCAGATATTTACGGACTCTTGAAATTCAACTTGAAATATGTTAGCTCTATAGGGAAAATAAAATGTTCAATTTTTCACAAAAATAAGGCTCGGCAACTGTATTTAGGGAGCGTTCAGTTATTATGGCCGGGGTGGGCCGGCAAATTCTTCCTGCGCATGAGTCAAAATAAGTGAACCCCCCTACCCATTGTACCAAAAACTTGATGACCCCCTTTCAAGATGACAAAAATTTCATGACCCCCCTCCCCTAACATTGCTTGAGTAAAGATATTGAGCAATAGAACCCCACAAAAGAGCTTAGATTTTTTCAAATGACCTTCCTTACAAACTCAAAGGTGTTAAAGCTCAGATTTTCACTTCTGACATGCTATAATTTTGAAATTACCCTTTAAAGGGGTTGGACAGAAATTACTGGAGGATCGCAATTTTTTTGTGCAAGCGTGTGTGTACACAATTTTGATATTTTGATTTAATTAAAAATTAGCTGTTGATAATGTTGATTCACCATACATGGTATACATATATTTTCTCATACATGTATGAGAAATCTATGTAATACTTTTTCAATGCAAAACTATATCTGTGCATTTATAGATATTTGATAATTTACATAAATGTACTTAAATGAAATATGGTTGTTACAACTGGCATGTGGACAAAAAGTTTGACCTTAGAATTTCACCAAAAATGTTCATCCACTATACATGGGAGTCTATGAGGAAAGTATGAATATTTTTTTTCCAATACAAAAATAGGTAAACCCATGTATTTATGTACTCTCGATTATTGATATCAATGTACTTGATTAGATTAGGGTGGTAACAAATGGATGTGTTCGCCAAAAATTGGATTTTGGAATTATACCAAAATGTAGATTCACTGTACATAGGAGTCTATGAGGAAAATGAATAATTTTTTTCCAATACAAAACTATCAAATCTGTGTATTTATAGACATTTGATAATTCATTATAAAGTACTTAATTAGCCTAGGATGATTAAAGGTTGATATGTGTGCAAGAAATTGGATTTTGGAATTTCACCGAAATGTTGATTCACTATACATTGGAGTCTATGAGAAAACTAAGAATAATTTTTTTACAATTAATTTGTGCTTTTATAGGTGTTTCATAATTGATACAAATGTACTTGATTCAAATAGGGTATTTAAAAGTTCAGATGTGGACAACAATTATGATATTGGAATTTCACCTAAAAGTATTATTAACTTTTCATGGTACTAGTAGTCTCAGTACAGGTAACTGTTAAATAATTTCCCTGACAAAACTTGCTATATCTCTAATATGTAGGTAATAGGAATTGTTCATGGCCCTCAGTGCAGTGAGCTTGATTTACAATAAGACAAGCCTCAGAGTTGTCAAGTCAAGATGTTCATGTGACAGATAATTATACTTTTGTTCAGATTTACAGGTGAATAACTTCAGAGAATGAAATCATGCAACGAATCATTTAATCTCCCAGAAAATTTCTGAACACTGAAACTGCTTTTTGACGGGACGGATACTTACGAAAATTAAGTGACCCCCCCCCCTCTGAGCTGTTTGAAAAATACATGACCCCCCCTTTGCAGTTTTCAAATTTGAGGTGACCCCCCCCCCCCTGGATTTTGCCGGCCCACCCCCGGCCATAATAACTGAACGCTCCCTTACTCTATAAGCTTCAAAGTAAGTGGTAGACCCAGTAAGTGGTGAACCAAAAGAGAATTGTACAATTAGTTTGGGCGTCCGAATATCTGTCGCAGAGCGCGCATTCTCAAAGTTGGCTCTGGATCCCGCACATCATCATTATGGGATCACACCAACGCTATAGAAGAGATATGTGGCGACGTCAGCGTTCAGTAAGTCCAGCGTTCAGTAAGAGCTTTATTATAAACTTCAGTCAACATCGATCAGGCCTACAGTATGTACGTGCATCCGCAGACTGAGGAGTCGACCGTTTTGAAGCAGAAAAAAAGGGTGTCGACTTAGAGGATTAATAGGCGTAGGAAAAACGTGCGTTTCCAATAACAAGCCCTTGAGAAATAGGGAAGGTCACTCGAGAACTGTTTATATTTTTTAATTTCATTTCAGTGTGACCCGTCAAAAAACAGTAAAATTCGACCAGATCATGCATGCTTTTTGAAAATGATAAAATATCTTAGGGTCGGAGGGTTTGAAAATGATAGGAAGGGCTACCGGCAAGTTTCATTTGGCCTTATCATGACAACGTTTACAAAGTTTACTCATCAACGTCGAAAACATGTCAAAATCGTGCAATAGCAAAAGATCACATTCTATCTTATTCGTGAAACTCTATAGCTTTTCCTTGTATGAATGTCGAGATGTTAAAGGTATACAGTCACCTGTAATCTAAATATGCCCATATATGGTCATAGGGGTGTTCCTTGGTATTCAAAAAGCCCATGTGAGGGCGCTGTTTTTAAAAAGCGGTCACCCGCTTAAAATCTGTGATTGGTTAGATTTTCTCTTTCCATGGTAACTGTGGCAAAATTGGAACAGGTGACAGTATACCTTTAATGGTGCTCAAAAAAATGCCTCGAGGATTCAAATTCATGTTTGGACCACTTCCTCTCAATGAACTCAGGGTCTCTATACAGAATAACGAGATGCAATGAAATGTTATATCGGACCGCAGATGGGAAGACCACGGTATATAGTAATAGTGTAATCAACCTCATCTACACTGATGATCTATTTTTGCATACAAATGGCGTGTCCAATCTTGTCAAGCACATACAGATAATAGGTGCTTATGACAAAGGTCACTGCATACGTGCACTGAGAACCGAGAATCTGTGAATGTGCTAGTAATATCATCCCCGCGTGACTCTCTCGAATATATGTAACTGCAGTACAGTAGCTCGAGGTTTTGCCTGTGTATTTGAGTCGGACGGCAAAACCAGTTTTGCTGCGATCCAAATAACCACGCACAACCTCGGGCTACTGTACTGCAGCTAGAAAATATGTTAATCCCTGCGTGACTCTCTCTCTCTCTCTCTCTCTCTCTCTCTCTCTCAAATTGTTGAGGAAATCACAGTCCCGCAACTCTGGTCAGTCCCGCCATCCTATGATCTCTGCTTCATTCTCCTGCATGATCAACCCCAGACAATAGAGCGGAATACTGTCCACTGAGCAACAAATCGCAAGGGGTGGGAGGACCTCTTTCGCCTTATTAACATAAATTTACATCTCTGCCCAGTTGACGCCCTTTCTCATCGGTAAGCTTACAGCTGTTCCTGGGTTCCGTTGGTGAATCGTGTAGCGCCAATGTGTATAGCATAGAAGAAGTCGACGGTTACGGAAAGTCCTTCGACAGCAAGTGGCGACACTACTTGTTCTTTAATTGTTCTTGGCGTTTCGGAAGATTGTAACACCACAGTGTTAACGACCAGCAGTAACATCCCTCGGCTTACAGTCTATCAGGTGACGGCCATAGCGAGTCAACAACCTGTGAGTAGGGCAGAATATTAGTAAATGTGTATGTACCGACTTCTTTCCTTATACATCGTTGCATCGTTCGTCCCAAAAAACGACTCTCCATACGCCAGCCGATGATCGCAATGATTTTGTTTGTTTCTAGCGGGCATTGTTCTGGTTGTTTTGCTTGATTATCGTAGGATGTTACATAAGGGAGTTCAAAGTGCAACTGCATATTACTAGTATATCGCACAGCACAGGGACTATAATCATGGTAAACACTTGGCATAACCGTGGCGGAATGGCCTTTCTATTCAAAAGACAACAGGACAAAACGCCGAAATCCCAGAGCCAGAATTACAAGAAGTGGTTTGGGAATAGGAAGAGAGTTTCGGCCTACGAGGGGGACCTGAGTTGACAGATGTATTTCACATGATAGGCTACTAGCTCTGCATGGCAGGGCAGAGGACAGTGACAGTGAGAGGCAACGCCGGTAACACACAGCCCTGCCATGCAGAGCTAGATAGGCTACTAGGTTCCGAGCTCAGAGCCTCCGGGGGATGTGTTCCGAGTACAGGAACTTGTAGCGTTGCTTGGATAGTCGATCGAAGGCCCGGGATCGAAGTGTGAGGCCGAAGGCTGAACCTCGTATCGGTACTAGCATGGAGGTAGTCTCTTCCTACCTCCATGGTACTAGTGTAAAGAATAGTACCGCCTTTTCGGGTCCATGTAGCCGACGATGAGATGCAAATGATATGCGGTTAAGGTCTCCTCGACTAACTTTTAGCTGGTTGCTCACTTTCTACTATTTTTATAGTATTTTATACAAAGGCACAGACTTATTCTACCTGCAACTTAAACCGATAGTGATTTTGTAGCTCATTCTTTACTATTCTTCATAGTTTTTGGTAGCCGGTAACAGACACTTCGTGTTCGTGTCGGCTACATGGACGATCTGCCTTAGTTTCGGCCCTCAGTTCGGGCTCACTTGCAACGCTGGGACCTCCATTCTCCATGGAGGGACCGTGGCTGCAAGCACCCGTGCTATACCATGTATACTGTGGGGTTGAGTTACCGTGGTTCCGAGCAAACGCAATAATACTTTACTTTACTTTACTTTACTTTACTTCTCAACAACACACTCAAGGAGTGCGGTAAGGCAAAAATTAAATAATGGGATCAAGTATAGTCCTAAACTTGCTCCAAGTCTGTGGGCACATCAATATCAAAACAGTATTAAATTGAAAGAATAAACGCGTTAGTGGTAGGCTGTTGCGCAGATCGTGTGGGGTCAACGCCAGACCAGCCGGAAATGCCAAGCCGGGGGGGGGGGGGGGTCTTGCACTATCATGTCAGTATGCCGTGTATCTGTATTGTTGTAATTTTTGTAATGGGTTCATGGTACGACCATGGAGGTCTCCAGTTTTACCTCCCTGAATGATGTGACGTGTGACATACATACATACATACATACATACAGACAGACATACATACATACATACATACATACATACAGACAGACAGACAGACAGACAGACAGACAGATAGATTCTACATGAACAGGCTATAGCAAGAGGTATGGGCTACTGTGATCATATCCAATGTGAATACTGTTATTTTTTCCACAAAAATGGGGTGACAGCGGTTCGTTTTCTCGATGGTGTCTGGTTACAGGAAGAAAAGACTGTAAATGCAGGCATATATTATGCAGATTGCAGAAACAGTGTCACTCAAATGTGCCACGTCACGAGTTGTATTCATGTCGTCAGTTTGATTCTTGTCGGAGGAATTCAGAGATAGCATGAGATCCTCGAATAATCGTGACTTTCTTGCTTTTCTCGTATTGCAGCGATAGTTCCATGAAAACAATCTGTGGTGGCGAAGATAGACTAACAGGCAACTTTGCGTCAGTACAGAGGCCGTCGGAAATATGTTGCGCATTACTTTGTGGCGTTCATCGGCCCCAGGTTTTTTATCTTTGGGACTCCGTGCTTCCACAAGCCCTACCAGTGTGAGATGTCAGCACACAGCGCCCTCGGACAAGAACGTGACCGCTGCGAATCGGTCCCTGCCGCGTCTGCTTGATCTCAAGAATGGACCGAAGGTTTGTTCTTTAGTAGCACTGTTTGCTCTTACTATGAAAGGTGTTGTCTGTGGTAAGGTCACTTCAAATCTATGAGCAGTTTTGGTCTATGAATGCAGGTGAAATGTTTCTAAAAGTGTCATTTCACTGTATATGGTAGTCTATTATGCAAATGAACGATAGTCCTGAACAAAACTAGATATATCTGTGCATTTACACATGTATTTGACAATTAATATAAATTTCTTACGATATTCGTTTAGCCTGCCTCTTATCGGGCTCATTTTGAAGCTCAGTTTTTTGAAAACCAGGAACTTTATTTTTCCCCACAACATAGTGATGGCAGCCTTGGCATTGTGTTTTTCTAGTGCCAAAATTTGCACGGTAACCAAGGAAGTCGAAGCGCAAATGGGTCTCTTGTGGAAACTCTCGATCGTTCTTTTCGTCAACTTATTATACTTTCAATACTCTTGAGTATGGCAACAAACCTGTTGATGTATCACAGTCACTCCAAGATACTTAGTTGTAATTTTTTTTCGTGACTATGAAATAGAACAACCAAGGTTTATCGTTAGTAATAGCAAAACGCGTATCTTACTTTTTGCGCAGAGTTAGAAAATTTACTACTGGAGACACGAACTACCCAATATTTCCCGAATTTTCACAAAAATAAGCCGATGGAAGGACCTTAAAGTGTTGTAAAAGTTTGAGGGTCCAACTATCTGTCCCCGAGGCGCATTCCACCTAACGGTTTGGTCTCACAGTTTACAATCCGCTACGATGTAGTTAGACTGTCGACAGTTCCTTGTACTTTTCTATCTCTTATTGGTGTTGTTTCTCGCGTATACAACGGTGTGGGAATAGCAATCGTAGCGCTGAAGGTGCAGGTTTGGCAATCCGAGTGCGAAGCAAGAGGCCTTGTGTCAGTGTGTGCTTTCGCTTCCCCCACCGTCGTATGTGCGAGATACTGCATCAATAAGAGACAGAAAGGACACAAGGGACTGTCGACAGTCTACCATGTAATTCTATTTTGTATTTCTCTTTTCGGTATCTTAGGTGCAGAGTACCTTTTCAGAAGAAGAGATGACGAGGCGCATTGATGTACTTCGCAATCACATGGAGGAAAATGGCCTGGTTGCTAGTTTGTTCACGTCATATCACAACATCAACTACTTCAGCGATTTTTTGTACTGCTCGTTCGGTCGACCATACGCTCTGATTGTGACTATGGACAAGACGGTCAGCGTGTCGGCAAATATCGACGGCGGGCAACCATGGCGCCGTACTAGTCTAGGGGACAATATCATCTACACCGACTGGCACAAGGACAATTATTACCACGCCATTGGCAGCGTATTGAAGGATTACGTGGGCAAGGTCGGAGTTGAGTATGATCATGTGAATTTGGACAAGTTCAAAAAGCTCGAAAAGGCGTTACCAGTTCGACCTCTGGTTGATGTCGGCGAACCAACCATGCGGATGAGGATGAAGAAGTCACCCGAAGAGATTGCTTTGATCAAAGAGGGCGCTCGTATAGCAGATTTAGGAGGCCAGGCATGCGTAGATGCTGTTGTCGAAGGAGTCGGTGAACATGAAGTTGCTTTGGCAGGAACCCAAGCAATGGTTCGAGAAATTGCCGTCACTTTTCCACATGCAGAATTGAGAGATAGTAAGTGTTTATACGATTCAGGGAAGAGTGGTGGCGAATCGTTCAATATGTAGAGTGTCAATTCAAGAGAGAAATCGCAAAACCGAACGAGAAAACGATAGGAAACGAGACAATAAATTATGGAGAAAGCGCCAATATACATTACATTGTGGGAAAATGTATTTGAAAATGCAATTTAGTTTCGATAATAGAGCATTTTCGTTTGTCTACTATTGTCTTCGCTAAAGTGAAGAATTGTATGTATAATTTGGAAGGAGTGTGAACCGTTGACTCCAAGACACAGAAGCTACACATCGTGGTAAACCATACGTCAGTATCAGCTGCTAGCGCTAACGCTAAGATTTTTTGCGGAAATCTGTGGAGCGGAAGACTTCTGGCTTTCGAGAATGGCTAAGTTTGATAGCTCGAGAGGACGCTAGTCACAAGTGGTACGGTCTTGCCATAAGCTTATATTTTGCAATCATTTAATTTGCACAGTTTTTATAAGAACAAAGCCACACGACATTTTTGACAACGACAAACATACCAGGTTTATCAGTCACCAAGTAATAAAGAAATGACTCCAAACCAATGCACAATTGGTTTTTAATTAACTGTACAATTGACACTGATGATGCCTTGTTTTCGTCAGCTTGGGTATGGTTCCAGTCTGGGTTGAACACTGATGGCGCTCACAATCCCGTTACGAGTAGACGTATTCAGAAGGGTGACATCCTCAGTCTAAATTGTTTTCCTATGATTGCCGGGTAAGTTACGAAAACCAAGCTTTTGGTTGTGGTTTTAAGGTTTCATCACCGGACAATGCACCCCTGGTCAGATATTTGGACGCTCAAGGTTTGTAATACATTGCACGCTTACTGCTTGTATGAGTCCCTTAGAAGCCTGTCGCGTATTTGAAGTTAAATAATTTCTCCGTCCAGTATTTTTGTGAAAGCCGAAAATGTAATTTCACGTTAGATTAATGTAAAGAAGATAGGCCGCATTAGATTTAGAATTTCGACAAATATTAAATATACTAAGTCGTTTAACTAAATCATAGACCCTCGAGAAAAACGTTTTTCTCGAGGGTCTATGACTAAATCAACGTTTGCGCGCTGACCCCAGCTTTTGTTCACCATTTTGAATGACGCTCTAGTTTGCTGCGGATTATTTTAGAAAAAAGTTTTAAAGTTTTAGGTTTGAGGCGTTTACGGTCTCACTCCAAGGGAATAATGCAGTGGGAAGGTGTTGGCATGTAAAGACAAGCGATATCGGAAAACCTGAATGGTTTGAGAGACGTCATACATAAAATACTTGGTCTTTATTAGCAAAAGATATCTCTGTATTTCACCAAAAGATAGCTCTAGCTTAGGTCTTTACAAGTGTATGTACTAGGTTCTGTATTCATTTTGGTCACACAATATTGGTCACAATGCCTGCATTCATGATAATGTATCGTGGCCGTCACACTTTCATTTTCGTTGATTTGTTCAGATATTACACAGCACTGGAGAGGACCTTGTTCTACGACCACGTGACCACGGACCGTCACTTGGAACTGTGGGAAATCAACTGCGAAGTTCACCGCAAGGGGATCGAGCTGATCAAGCCCGGCGTCAGGTGCTGTGATATCGCCGCCGAACTGAACGACATTTACAAGAAGTATGACGTATTGCAGTACAGGACATTTGGCTATGGACACTCGTTTGGTACACTCTGTCACTATTATGGAAGAGAAGCCGGTAAGGGGAAAATAGAGTGATCAACAATAGAGAAAACGAACAGTCATCCAAAGAAAGTCCCAACATTTTACGCCCTCATACGACAAAATAAGAGGGGACCCAGTGAAAAAGTTAAAAAATATACTAATTTGGCTATAGAATGACAAGTAGGTATTACATGCTAGAAAAATAAAGCTGACTTTAGTTCGCATAGTGAGGATGGAACTGAAAAGTATATCATATTTCTTCCCTAGTTTTTATGTTTGCTGTCGTGGCCATGGCTTTGGAAGCCTAAATCACTTAACTTTTCTTTTTAGCCCCCGTGCCGGAGGTACAATAAGGGGGCAATATCATCAATTAGCATAAAATTTGCATGTTTTTATTTGTGAGGATTGAGGTGGCATTTTTGTCAAAATGTTTTTTTTTTGGGGGGGGGGCATTTTTGTCAAAAGTTTTCTTCAAGAAATGTTCCGAAAGGTCTTGAGGTGGATTTTATGGTATTTGTCTTTGAACTACCCGTTTTAACATTTATCCAAATTATAAAAAATGAAATAAGTAAACATCGGGTCTAATTTGGTCTCTTTTTGTCAGAGCATCATATTTTTCAGAACTGCTTGAGTAATAGCTGTCACAACTATTGATAGGGTGGTAAGAGTGATGTAATTTTTCGTTTTCTTCGTCAGAACACCATATTTTTCGTAAAATGCTAGGCATGTTTGCTTTTTGTTTGTGCAAATGCTGATGATACTTGCACAATACTTTCTTCATTTATTTTTGTGAAAAGAGTCAAGATATACCTATTTCAGTTGTTTGCATATTTGATTTTTGAGGTGCCACAGATTGATTAAGTTTACAATTTTTTTTTTCGATTACATCGTATTCATTTTTAGCTCATATTTGGTATGTATATAAATACCAAAAAGAGCTTATATGGTGAGTCGGTGGCGTCTGTATGTCTGTATGTATGTGCGGATGTATGTCCGTCACACGCAAAGGCTCCCAAACCGCCGCACCTACAATCACAGTATTTGGTGTACAGGTAGAGCCATGGGTAGACTTGGTTCAAGTCTGTGATTTGTGAATGTTTTGAGTGGAGTGAACGCAATGATTTGTATTCTGCTTTCATGTGAAACGCGCGCGTGAGTGGCCGCGATGAGTAGTGTGAACGCGATGAGTGGAGTGAACGCTATGCAGCGGAGTTTCACCCCGGAATCACACGAAGTCCAAGTCGGTGAATCCGGCAGAAACTAACTCACTACTGCGCAGACTCAAACTCGACGCATTCAATAGCTGGGAAAACCTGGCGTGAGCTGCCAAATTTCGGATAGTTTGTACGAAATAGGAGAGACACAAGAGAAACTATTGTAATGATTTTATTTTTTTTTAATTCACCGACTTGAACCAAGTCTAAGCCATGGGTTGAGATGTGACGTTGTTCAAATCACCGTCCCTCCATGGAGGGAGGTGTTCAAATGAACATGTCAGTGTCAAAAATATGCAAATGAGGTAAGAACAGGGGGAAATCCTGCAAATGTGCGGGAGTGGTGGCATTAACTGGAACAGCCCACACATCTGAGTTTGAGATTCTGTAATCTCTAACCTATTTGTATGCAGTGTACCTATTGTGTGTAGGAGTGGTGGCAGTGACTGAAACAGACTACTCCACTGACCTTGAGTCATTTCCTGTCATTGTTCATGAACTGATACATATTGGGAGACATGCTGAAACCATGAAGGACTGTTGAAACATTCCTCTGCTAAGCCTGTTCCCAAAGTTGACCTCCAGTACCTAAAGTTTCAGAGCTTATTTACTTTTGTCATTCTTGCCTTTTTGGTTTAAATATTTCTTGATGGACCGATTGAAACCAAATATGAGCACACTGTCCTTGACGGTATTTTTAATCATCATAGCCTTGTGACACTGGCCATGAAAGTCTTACTTTGATTTTCCATTCCAGGCCTTGAATTAAGGGAAGACATTGAAACAGTCCTGGAACCAGGAATGGTAGTTTCCATGGAACCCATGATCATGCTTCCAGAGGGTTTGCCCGGAGCAGGTGGATATAGGGAACACGATATCCTGGTCGTGACGGAGGATGGAGCTGAAAATATCACTAAGTTTCCGTTTGGACCGGAGCGTTCGGTCATCAAGAATTAGTGAAACGTCTTTGGAAAACGCCATGTACTGAGCATGGGACAAACGAAACGATATTCTACTACGCACAACCAATCACGCCCAAGTCGCGTGTTTGGAATTTATCAGTAGTATCGTCTTCTATAATTTGAAATTAGCCTTTCTAATTACCTTCAAACTAAACAATTTGTGAAAGTACAAATATTACACCAGACGAGGAATGAAGACGACATAGAAAAAATACTGCCTCAATTTTGTTAATGGGTTTGTAGCAATATGTAACTTTTGCTGATTTTTTCAATATTTTTGTTTTTTAATGTTAACAACAGTCCCTTGTTCCTCTCTTCAAAGTATATTGAGACACACAGTATTCAGCTTGTCAACCCCGCCTGTACACGTGTAAACTGCATCGTTGTTGTGGAAAAGTAAATTCCGGTCCGGACTAGAATTCAAATGTAAACATAGTGCATTTTACACTTACAAACGCTGCCATTACAAGCTAGATAGTGAGCGCTCAACATGCTTCGGGTGCAGGACGAGAAAGCGCAAGTGAAATACGATTCAAAAAAATGGCAAAAAGATCATGAAAAGCTGCAGTTATTGGTCCTTAAAATGGTGATTTAATGAACTCAAAAAATAGTAAAGCTAACATTTATATTCCGACGGTTGAGTCAAGCGGCAGATTATATCACTGTAACAATCGGGACGTACATTTCAAGTCCTTTCTACAATATATGTTATTTTCTGGAAACTTGTTTCTGCGTATAGCGAGCATTACTTCCCTATACCCTCCCCATAGTTACGATTACGTAACAAAAGCAGTTTCAGAAAAAATGAGTTTCGACAAGGAAAAAACAGAAAATTGCCCCCAAACATACAAATATGCATATTTCATTAAGATTTCAACAAATACGGCCAAGTTTTTTTGGCTTTTTAAGAAAAAAAATGTCCCATAGAGGTACATGTGAGATATAGATGCCAAGAATGTTAGCTCAATATTAAAATCATGTTAAATCGAATGAAAATTAGGTTTTATTACAAATAGGGTTGATTGTTACAAATAGGGGTAATACACTATCTACGCGTAAGCAGTTATGTTCAACATGGCTTCTGCCGTACTTGAGTTGTGCTTTTCTGTGTCGGTTATTGAAAATTGAAATAGCGCGTTAATGCCTCGCAAAATCGTAGGACCTTCCACTAGTACAATGACATTTGGTAATGTTTTTGTGAAAGGCGTTTGGAATTTATAGATCCTGAAAAGATCAAGAAAGTTTGAAGGTCGTCCAGAGAGGTCAGAGTTTGATGCTACATCCAATAAATTAGCTCCAAAATAAAGGGATACAGTCGTCGGAACTGCGCTCGAAGGTCGTATGGGACCCATACGACCAATAAAAACATTGTCTCCAGGGTACGATGGGGATTGATGAAAGTGAAAACATGTCTGTCATTATCTACGTCGTATAATTTAAAATGTTGCAGCTATGATGATGAGGTACACGTGCACGAAACAGACTGTAGACAAGAAACTCGCACAGGCGCAGTTCCGACGACCGTTTCCCTTTAAGGATATTTGGGTTTGTTTTGTCCACTCTTCAAATATGGGATGATGATTCCATTAGATTTGAGGATATGGGATCGAGGAATGGGATTTGTACGAGATTTGAGGGTACAGGATGTCGCATAGGATCGAGAAATAGAATGGGATTGTGTGATTGAAAATTAGTTTTATAATCAAAGAATTATTTAGATGTGATGCCGAGAAGATTACTAACATTTCGACCCACTATGGACAAGAAGGCAATATCGTATAACGAAGTGATGAGGCTTCCTTTATTTTATGTTATTCTCCATTAACATACCATCGCGATGAGAGTAGGAACGGAGTCTCACGTTGTGACACATGTAGTCAAAGCTTCATAATTCGGCGCCCCGACAAAAAAGTAGCACAGTCACATATGATGCAGACCAGGAAGCAACGTTTCCTGGTGGTATTTTTTCCATCAAATTCTGTCAGTTTGTGTCAGTAACACGTAGATAGCGTGGGCACGTAGATCAGTGTTATTCAATGAATCACTAAATATAATTGTTACGTTGCCGCGTATGTCTGACATCAACATTTTGCAAGTTTGAACTTTCGTTTGTTGTAGGGAGGCGTAACTGGTAATTTTTTCTTGACGTTTAGTACGGGATGTTCTTGACTGGCACATGAAGCCATCGGCACGGTCAAGTTGACTCTAGTTGAGGTAGCTGGATGCAGTTTCATTTGTGAAGTTCTTGTGGTCACAATGGCGGAGGCGGAGTTAACAAATGTGATAGAGCTTCCAACCATCTCTGTGATTTTATACGGCTTCCATAGACTGACGCGGCTATCTTCGATGATAGAGACGTTCCTCGCCTGCATGACTTCACGCCTGCTTCTCAGTACGAAGAGACCCATAGTCAACGTGCTACCCATTCCGGCTATACGCCATATGGTAACATTTGAAAACAATAGTAACACGTCACAGCACCGTCAGTGAATCATTTGCAACGCGAAGGTCATTATGTAATCATCTTTTAATTCAGTGCTTCTTCACTGATGTTCGCTGCAGAGATCGCTGATTGAAGATCTCGCTCGTACGTCCATGCTTCTACTACCGATACATACGACCTCCTTCGACGAGAACTGTAGCCGAGGTACCTGTCCATGCCGTCCGTCTTATACCCCGGCAGGTAAGAGAAACTGTTAGAAGCTGTAACCTAATAAGTGTTCGATGGTCTGCGAGGCTCTTGCTCTATCGCATCAAAACAAAGTCATGCCATGCTGGCGGTCTCGTATTGGTTTCTCTTTTGCCATGATGGCAAACGGAAGAGATCACATTTACACAGTCTGGCTAAAGAGCCATTGAGAAGGATAGAAAAGTATCATCCGCGGTGAAGCCACTGTGTGCGTGCATGGATATACACATGGCGTGACACAAACAACACCATATCTATACAACAGTCAAGGTCACTGACCGTGTTTTTTGCGTGTTTTGGGTTTCGACAAGGGGCGAGCTTCATTTCCCTGGAACACTGACTGTTGCAGGACTTTTTATCGAGGAAGCAGGGCACGTCGAACTCTGGTTAACTTGCGTCTCGTTTTATCGCCTGATGATAAATTCCAGGGTTGTGTAAAATGGTATTGAGGAAAAACAATTGATACTCAGGCTAGGCTATTAGCTTACATGCAATGTTGAAACCACGAACGGTGGAAACAATGGTCAGGAAATGTATAGATTTCTTTCACTTCGATTATTATATCTGGTAAAAACATTGACAGTGTTCAATATCTGGTAGTTTCTCCCAGTCGTTTCGATAGGAAAAAAGGTTGGAAACCATGAAAATTCGAGACGAGACCCCTTATGCCGATGATTTGAAAACGGCTCTGTGCGCCCTCACAGTCCGTCACTCATTTGGTGGAATGGAAAGGCGTTGAATCCTTTGCGCCAGTATTGTATTAATATTTGTTTTAAAACATACACATTCTGCATTTTGTCAAATCGCAGTGAAATAAAATAATTCCAGGGAAAATAAATGCTTTCAAAACTAGTAATTCACAATACTTCAATATCCTTCAAATCTTGAAAACAAAATATCCAAATCCTTTGAAGTCAAATTGATTGTTTAAATCGCCAAATATCTAAAGTTATGACAGCCCGCCTATCAATAGTTTTCATTAACCCTGAAAGAGTGTGACCAAACTTTACAGACGGGGCATGCCTCTGATGCAACTATCTCGATTTTTGTCGTTGGGGCAGTACAAGGAAAACATTAATTGACAGAAACTGTTTTATTTTTGTTTTATTTGGCAAGATTATAAATGAAACTGCACCCCCAGAGCTTACAGGAAAATACCTGCAAGGGCAGTAACGCATACTAGTCTGAGGAGGAGGTTAAAGGCAGGGATTATCGCATGGCAGGGGTAAATGAAAATGTGCCGCCCGAGTGAGTAGTTTTACGTCAGTGAAGCGTTGAGGGGGCAATTTTCACTTCTGGTTTAGCAATAGATTAAATACAGGGGTGTTATTTTCCTTCATTCACACGACATTGCAAGTGTCACAGAGTACCAGCTAGAGCGTATAAGGTCTTTAAATTCCACAAGTTCGGTTTAGAAGAAGGTGCGGCTTCAGCACAAATGTCAAACATCCCTACCAAAAATAATGTTGAACGGCTTGGTCGCTTTCACATTACGCAAATAAGGTAGAGAAAGACATTTTTCATAGTGCAGGCATGTCCAATATGAACTGAATACAATCAAAAGAAGCATTTTCCTAAATGTAGTAAAGGTTCTTTGAATTTTGCTGTGAACATTATCAGACTTTATTGCCACACCACCAGAAAGGATAGTGCGGTGCGTATGCCAAAATTGGACTTACACATGTTAACTTAAGGGGTCTGGTTGTCCCCCGGCTCGTCTCGGGTCGTCTCGGCTTTCCGTGTTTGACCAAAAAGCTTTGAACTGATTGGGCACTTGATGACAGGTGGACTTTTCCGGGGGGGGGGGGTGTAAAAAGTGTGAGCAGAGGTCGCCTGTAGAGCCATCCAAATAGACTGCCATGCCTACACAACGTTAACATTCCATACTACAGTGTTTTATACACTATTTTAAAATGCTGAATAGCAGTGTGGCTGCTGTAATCACTATTAAAACGCATTTGTCAAAAAAGCTCTTACCATGGTGTGAATTTGGCCAAATGTTCTCTAAAAGGGCCATTAGCTGTGACTTTCGATAGATCTTTTCAACATTTTCATTTTTAATGGCAACAACATTTTCTTGTTCTACAGAAATACACAGTATTCAACTTGTCAACTCAGCCTGGACTAGAATTTAAATGTGAACAACATTTTACACTATATGCAATTTTCATACTGAGCTTGACAAAATCTCATCCTGGGCGGATTTCTCCGTGAGAACTATGTGTGATGAGAAAGGAACATTACCAGAAATTAATATAAAGTACTTTATAGTACTTATTATCATATACCTATGCCCTGTATGTATCGTGTCTGTACTGAGTTCAGTGATATGATTTATCATGTTGATTTGCATGTCAATGAAGTGATACGCCTTGTTGATTTGCATATGAAAGGAATGATCAGCGCGTCTTTCTTTCGTTCAATTGAATATTTGCATATGAAAAAGTGATACGACCTGTTGATTTACATAACAAAGCCTGATACGGCCTGTTGATTTGCATACCGGACTACTTACATGGTGGTGCCCTAATCAAAACAAACCATGGTGCCCGTCTATGATTTTGACTTTGACTACGATTTCGTGTCCGATCTCCAAAAGTGGCAGGGTTTTGAAGCATAGGGAAATGCGGGGTAACTAAGTAAAACACATGTGTCGATATCGGATTAACCTGCTACTAAAGAGCAGAGCATCACACCGTACGGGCACTGACAGATCGATGACCGATCAGCTGTTCCGTCCGTGCTGCTAAGCATAGACGTGCAGACGACAAGCAAAAAGTGCTATCGGACATGTCGGAGGACCGGCAAATTCAAAAGCACAACTTTCAAAAATTTCATGTATTCATGGTAAATGCGTTATGAAAAATAATACCAAACACAACACTTGCATGTACCGTACCGATTTGGAAGTAAAATGAACTTCATTTTACACAATTTTCATCATCTGAAATATTTTGTGATTTTCATGAGACACCGGTATAAGACGGTCACTATAACAACAACCTTGCCATTCCACCATGTCTGTCAGCGAAAACCTGCAGGAGCTTTTCAGTCTGTCAGATTTGTTAGCTGCGGAAGAAGTTTTTGACAATTTACCACCCCAACCCGAACAACAACATCAACGGTATGTAGAGTTTACTGAGAGTGACCGGGAGGAGTTCGTCAGTCTACAAAAAAAGAAAAATACCGTGCGAAACACCAACACGGCTACCAAACAGTTTCAGCTATGGTTGAATGCTATGAGGCCAAACGAACCCGCCGAATATGTGACATCCCTCCTGCTGAGCTTGACGACTATCTGGCAGCGTTTTTTTTAGAACTCGCCAGAAGGACGGCAGCGACTATGAGCCTGATACACTTACCAACTATCAAAGAGGTATCGATCGGTTTTTACAAGACAGCGGCTACGGGTTTTCCATCATACGCGATAAGTTGTTCGAGAAGTCGCGAAAATGCCTCGCAGCCAAAAGAGTAGAACTTAAAAAGCACGGAATGGGAAACAAACCAAACGCAACCGACAGACTGACTGAGGAAGAAGAAAAAATTCTCGTTGACAAGGAAGTTATCGGCCGATCAACCCCTGAAGCTCTCTTCAATGCAGTGTGGACTAACAACACCAAAATGCTCGGTTTCCGCGGCGGGCAAGAAAATCGTCAGCTGAAATGGGGTGATATAATGCTGAAGAAAACCGCCGGCGGCCTAGAATATCTCGAATTCAACGAGCGGGAAACAAAAACGCGATGGGGGCAAGCAGGAAGTTCAACACGACCGTTTAAACCCGAGATATTTGCGACACCCAACGCCATGAACAACTTCCCAGTCGAGACCTATCGTCAATTCGCTAGCCGTCGTCCTCCAGAAATGAACACTCCGGACAGTCCGTTTTATCTCAGTATCAATTACACCCCACGACTCATATTTGGTACAAGAAAATCCAATGGGTCAAAACAAGTTGGCTAATGTTGTCAAAACGATGTGTAATAAAGCGGGAATCTCCGGGAAGAAAACTAATCACAGCATGCGGAAAACGGCCATAACAAATTTGCTCCACGCCGGGCGCGGGATTCCCCCAACTCAAGTGCAGCAGTTGTCTGGACACCGTAACGTTCAGAGCATAAACAACTACGCCGTAGCGTCGCTCGAGCAACAAAATGAGATGTCCAACATACTATCCAACAGTACAAGGAAGAAACAGCAATGGTTCCATCATCGGAAATGTGACGGAAGCAAGACAAGCAATCCACCATTTCAGTTTCACAAGACCATCAACGAAAGCACGTACCAAACCCAGGCAGCAGCCACAGCGGGTATATTCAGCGGGGCGGTTATTTACGGCGGTTCATTCACCATTAATGTTGCCACGTCCACGTTCAAGTCTCCACCACGCAAACGTCGTAGGGCCGTGATATACGATTCTTCGAGTTCTGACAACTCCCAGGACTGTTGATCTTCCGAAACCAGATTTTTCCAATTTCGTTCGTGCACGTATTCATGAGATTTCACACGCCGGACTCAAACATGTGACTGTTGTGTTTCACTGAAGTTGAATTTGAAATTGCCGTGTTTGTTTTTTTCTCGCCAATTTAATGACTCTTCCAGATCAAATATCAGTTTAAAAACATTTTATTCGTGATTTTGTTAAAATTGTCCATCCGATTTTAATTGAAATTTTAACAAAAGTTTTCCGATTGCATGCGTATGTGGAGGATATATCATTGTCAACAATGTCGCTCCCGATGTAGTAATTAATTCGTGAGCTGTTCAGCCCGAGTTTCGTAGTTATAAAGAAAGTTTGAACTTACATCGATGCAGTGTCTGTGTAGTGAATAAACCATCTAAGATGCTTCATTTTCTCTGTGAAGGAAACTTCGGTAGATATCCTACATGTTTGGTGACAGAGTTCAAGCATTTCTCCGCTCAACCGTAAAATAATTGTCAATGAGCCAGCTGATTGATTACGTCAGACGCTAGTATATCAATCCGCCTGAGCGAGATGACGCAAACAAATGTAGTCCATCAAGAAAAACCACAGTGAAACGTATCATATTTTAATATACGAGATTTATTCATTCAATAACGTGGGCATAGGTATATGATAAAGAGGTTATCCCTCGATATCACCTCTTGGTGGGGTCGTATTGCTGCTCGTGCGGTTGTGGGCCGCATCACACGAGTCGAAGACGAGTGTGATGCGGCCCACAACCGCACTCGCAGCAATACGACCCCACCAAGAGGTGATATCGAGGGATAACCTCATATTACAGTCACATACGGAACAAGGACAACGTACAAGGGCAGGGTATTTTTTATTCCCATTGATACAGCTGGAAGAGAAAATATTTCTTTCTGTTTCTGGTTTTCAAGGAACGGTGCGAAAGCGGTTTTTATATGGCGCAAAAGGCCGAGGGCTCTGATCGTCGTTTCTCCTTTTAATACAAGAGGGCGCTAGCATAAACTGACAAGAGTAACACCTAACACACGTCACATATAAAGACTAGACTTCACTGGACTATACCCTTTTGCCAACTATGGAACCTTAAATTGACCGGTGGCCTTGTCTTCGGTTGTTGAATGTTTCGTTTTTGTTTTGTTTTTGTCGGCGTTTTGAGTGCGAATATTGAACAAATACAAAGACAACACAATACAAATCAAAACAAAAAAAACAAGACAACGAAAGGAATAATTATGAAATCCCAGGAATGAAATAAAGAACTTGCTAACAGATTGACATTTTGTACAAAGTTAAGTGACAGTATGTTGTAACAACTATGAAAATTTAAAATGTCGTGAATGTGGCAAAATCATGTAACCCATTTTGCCGCACCTCGCTGTCTTTGTGGCAGATATTTTCATTTTTCTTCGTTTCCTTGTTGGTCTATATTTAGCCACTCCAAAAGCCTGGACGGTTCTCCCCGTTGCTTGTCCGCAGTATCCACGTATGACAGATTCTATTTCATTCGACATTGTCTTCATAATGGGCATAAAATGAGCTAAAATGACAACATTGGACTGAACACCCCTCACATGTGACAGCGAAACAAAACGCATGCACAAGGAAGACTGAATACATAGAACTTATTTTGACGAAATCGCAATGAGTAACGCATCCATTACAGACGAACACTGTTTCATGTACTATGAAATGAAGTGCATGGCAAATCACGCGCATAGCAGTGACTGCACATGTGTTTACAAGTTAGGGCACACAGAGAAACCATCCACTCAACAAACGCGTCGGTCTCAAATTAAGACAAACTCATATTTGTTACTGACATAGTCTTGTATTTAGACCCTGGTTCGATCATCCCCGCAATTGAAGGGGTAGTTCAAAGAGCCTCAAACCAATCGGCTCACTGCAAAACTATTTCTAACTGACCCAATTATCGTCAAGGTCGTGCAATTTAACTTTTAGGGCAATGAACGAGCACTTATCGTTCATATAAAACAAAGTCGGCCCATGACCCCGCTTTAGAGGAATTTATGGATGTAAGCACCAGAAATTGTATTGAATGGAAGTCATAAAGTGAGTGGTGTTCTCACGCCAAAAGGAGACATTGCCTCGCGATATGAGTCACTGGCATTGGCCGCATAGAGTGGTAGGTTGATGCTGTCCACGTGGTTAACAACTGTTTTGTCCTCTTACGCTCTCCATCGTGACCTTTCCGACATTAGCTGTTTCTAATATTTTGACATTTACAAAGTTTCCCTTTTAAAGGGGACTGAAGTGGAGAGAGCTTACGATCAAGTTGCATGGACGACAAATCGGCGACCTAGCAACTTCGGGAATTTAGCAGCAACTTCGGTTTTCTACATCCGTTCACTTTGTAATTACACCAAATGGAATAGCTAGTACACATAGACCTTGGGTTTGTGGAACAACCGTCCACGCCCAATGACCAGTTTGTGAGGTGACCCGCAGAACGGCAGAAAAACTTCGACCTTACACCTGCTTTCAAATTGGAGAATCTTCTCTTTCAAGTACATTTAAGTAGAAAAACGATCATCTTTTGACTCGTAAGTTGATGTTCAAATAATTCACCCTTTCACATTAAGGCAGTACACGCTTCGAAATTTTGGAAAGACTTAAAAGTTTGCTCAAACCATCCTGGACGAAACTTTCGACCTCTCTTTTCGACCTCTCTTGTGTGTCAGGGGTAACCACGCAAATTTTAATTGGCACCAGAGAAACAAATTACCTATATTTACCGATATCTGAAATTCAGAAGACCCACCATCGTCCGCTCGCACGGCTCGTTAGCCAGACAGGAGTCTTCCACTAACCACGCCGTGCGGGATACCCCCACTATTTTGCGTTAAGGAGTTTGATGGAATTAGAAAATCAGGCGGACCAATCAGAGCACGCGTTACACTCAAAGAGAAAACCACGCCTACCTTCCAAACGCCGATCACCGCACTGTTTGTGCACAGCTTTTCTCTCGATTTACTTACTGGTTTACTAGACTTGGTTCAAGTGCGTGATTGTGAGCATGTGAGTTGTGTGAACGTCTGGAATGCAATGATCTGTGTTCTGTTTTCATGTGAATGTGTGAGTAGGATTATGTGAACGCGCTGAGTGGGGTGAACGCGATACAGGGGAGTTTTACCCGGCACAAACTAACTCACTACTGCCATAGCTGCACAGACTAAATAAAAACGCGTTCGATCGCTACCAAATTTTACACGAGGAACTTTTACAAATCATTTTATTTTTTGAAAATTCACCGACTTGAACCAAGTCTCTGGTTTACCTTCGTCCTGTGACACCCTAATGGCTCAAACGGAGATTTAGGAGTGGGAAGGCAACCTTGCCCGAGTTAAATACAGGATTTGATTGTCATGCATGGGGAAATCTTACTGGGGATAAAGTTACGGGCGATTTTGTCGTCATTCAGAGAGGTGGCGAAAAGTTCCGTTTCAGTGATCGTGGGTTACCAAATGTATGGCAACGCTTTGTATCGTGTGAAGCGTTAGATATCTCCCAAAGAAAAAAAATCGACGAATAAATATGGCGATAGTGCAGAAGATGACTTTGAAAAAACTGACGCTTGTAGTCTATGAAAAATTCACCGATGAGTATATTGCTTGCTGTGATGAATAGGTCAATTTTTTTTTGAACAACACCCAAACAAAATCCGGTTCTTTGATTTCCAGTTCTAGCATATTTCACAAAGTCCTAGTCCATGTTTTCGAGCCATGCTTCTAGTTGTTTCTCCCACGGCGTGTCGATGTTCTGTTCTGGTAAATCCTGTTCATCGTCTCACAATGTTTACAATTTTTCAAAGATATGAACAACAGAATAGCCGCCGGCCGCGCCAGTTGACAAGACCACAATGTCTGAACAACGTCTGAGTAATGGGTTTATCGTGAAATTTTGAGGTAAAAATTGGAGCATGACAACTTTTCCCCACACAGACTTAGACGGGGTGGCTGAGACCAATCTCTATTGAAATTGGTCTTAGCCACCCCGTCTATTAAAATTCATGAGTTTACTTTTCTTGTTTACGTACATACCTATATCAGATGGAAATCTGAGGATTTGCGATTACATCAGGTTGACAACCCCCCACAAGAGCAATGAATGTAAAAAGTGTGAAAGAGGCTCCCACCTAACTATCCAAAATGTTTTTGTGTCGAGTTTGTGTTTGATTCGTTTCAAAAATGTGTTCCTACATTCTTATCCGATTGTTTGTGTTAACAAAAATGTTTGTTTCGCCTCAGATATTTGTAGGGAAGTTTGGTCAGTGTGTACGGTAATGTTTTGTTTGTGTGGGGAAAGCTTATGGCGAGACGCAGTCGGACCTATTGTGTTACAGAGTTGATAGAGTGGCCCTTTGACGCTTGCGTTTCGAAACCCGAGAGTGGTTTCTCATCAGTCGCAGTGTAGATTCTTTCCTTAGTTTGTGTTTGTGAAAAATTATTTTAATGCATTTTAGTGGTCTTGCTCTTCGAGTAGCGAGGCAAGTATATTAATGTTTGGGTCTCGTTGTGAGTTCTCGTTGGTGGTTCAGTTTGTTTGTTCTATGTTTCTTTACTTAAGTTAATTTTGTTTTGAATAGTGTGTCTTTTAGAATTTTGCCGAGGTTTGTGAATTTTTAGGCAATAAGTACCACTGCGGGGTACGACTTTTATGTTTTCTTGATCAAGATACAAGTATCATGATCGATGTGTTTGTTCTCGTACATTTTGTTCGTGTACTTTGTTTACTGTTTGTTCTGTGTCGTCACTGGCTAGTTGTGTATAATACTTAGTGTTGCGTAATTGCCTTTCGCATTCGTGTACGTAATCTTTTGTGTTGACGAAGACAAAACCCGACCCTTGTCAAAGGTTTTTTATGGTAATTTGTCTACTGTTTGCAAGCTGGTTTATCGCGATTCTTGAAAGGGTATCTCTAGAAGTGCGAGTTTAGCAGCTTCAGATAGCTTTCAGGTTTTTGTAATTTTTGCTGTTCGTGGAGTCTAATTTGACTTTTCTTTGAATTGGTGTTGTTGCGATTGTTCGTGTCTCATGATGTCTCCGGTGTTTGGCTTAATTGCTAATGAAACTTTTAATGTTAATTGTTTTCCAAGTCAACTATCCAAGCATTTTAAGAGGGGTGATCAAAAGGCCAGAACAGCCAATTTTGACCAACCGGGTTCAAGAACCCGGGAAAGGTGTTTAAAGTGTGCGATAGATGTGTTTACGACATAAACATTACGAACAGTAGGATTAAGATAGGTATGAATAATCCAAAGTGCCCAGTTTCTGTGTGGGGAAAAGTTGGAATGGGAGTGGTTTAACAGATTTCCTTCGGCAGGTAGAACTTTTCTATTTCGCGCCGCGATCTTTTGAGTTTGGCGGGTTGATGTTTTCACCTTACAAGTTGAGCGACAGCTGGGAATATCTTGCGGTACGACGCGCTGGCGGTTGGGCCTTTGTTTTGACGTTTTGAACACATCAGTTATTTCAGCAGTAGATTTCAGTAGCATGAAATGTAAACAGTGACCACGAATACTTGTAAATGTAACACCGAGAAAAAAAGTGGGAAAAGACCTATACTACTACATTCGTAGTAACCGATTATCTGATTGGCTATTTACTGGTCACATACAGTCGTGTGGTGGCGCTTTAAAAAACACGATTTAGGGGGTCTATCAGCCAAGGTCTGATTTCGGGAAGCATCCAGCTGCCCGGAGCGGAGACCTTGGCAAGCGAAGATGTGTATTAAGTTGATGAAGGGGAATGCATTTTTTTTAATTTTTCACAAAACTAAGACTTTGAAAACTATATTTACTCCACGAGCTTAAAATGATGCTCCACAAACTGTAAACCAGAAAAGAATTATAAAAAATCGAGAGTCAGATTATCTGTCCCCTGGGCGCTTTCTTCCTTAATTAACTCTAGTATTAGTATTCCTAAATTTTATTATTGTCAATACTAGTAATAACGATGGTAGCATCATCATGACTACAACATCTAGCCATATTAAATTTAAACTAATAAATAGTAAGAAAAGCAACGAAGTCTCTGGCCTGAACAAATCCATTGACTGGAAGGTCCTGGTGAGGCTCTGTTCTCCAATGATCGAATTCCAGCCATGAAATCCGACCGACACCGTTTTCGCCATCAGACTCGATGAAGTATCCTGTTATCGCTGTGTCACTCAAACTTAATGGTTATCAAATCAAAAGAAACCCGTTTACCGCGTCGCATACATAAGCTCCGAATCCCTGCAACCCCGCACTTGAACGCGCCATTAACATGCTGAACCTTCACTTTCTGAACACCAACGTAAAGTTCAAATAAATTCGCTGCGTTTGCACATTGACATCACATTGGATTCATCAGAGGTCACCGTACGCTACACTTATTGAGGTATACCAACTGAAAAAGGCATGCATTTGTCAACCTTTTATTCAATGCATTCCGATTACACCATATTTGCTCTAGATTCGAAATATGCCGGACAACCCCTATTTTTCCATCATATAGGGGCTTCTCAAGTGTGTACATAATCACAAGCGAATGCTGGCTTTACCTATTGCGAGATAAGCCAACACTCTTCGATCCCGAGTTTTCGCTGAAAGGACTGCGTGCTCCACAATCTGAATCTAATAACTGAGTTGTGGACCGAAAGAAAGAGATTGTGGCTGAGTGTTTCAGCTGATTAATTTCATCTGTGCGAAGGATATATCCACGATCGACAGTGGTAAGTGCGCCTGAAAAAAGACCACACACATCTTCTTTAAAGTACTTCTTAAAACTTTTATGCAACGCACCTTTTCATCCACAGTTGTATGTCACCACATACCTGCGATGGCATTTGAGAAATTTCGTAGCATTCAGTTCTATATCTTTCCTTTATTTATTTGGCATTTTGTCCACGTATACAAGTGTGCATAAATCGTGTAATTTGGTATATTTGAATCCCATAAAATTTTCTTTCTTTCAATATTCTTCCAGTGGACGCTATTATAGTAGCCCGTAAGATCTCTTGGGCTTTTGCCTGTCAATTGGTCTACAACCTGTTGACATATTTTGCGCTGATAAAACTTTAGATGTTTTGTTATAACGGTATAGACCTGACTTTGGCAATGTTTGCCTCTGTCGTCAAGTTGTTTATTGCCCCGATTGTACCAACATCTCGGGACAGTGAGTCTATAATTTTATCGCAAGAGAATGGATATCATCGAAAAAGAAAGGATGTGTTCTATGACCGACCTCGGAGACACCTCCCTCCGGGACAAAGTTTCCAACCCAGTGCCTTTCCATTTCCCCTGGGATACTAGAGCTCATCATGGGACAGCTCATTATTATAGTAAGGATACGCAGTTTTAAAGTTTTCCGTCTTCGAAAATTTTGTCCGTTTTGAGATAATGCCCCACTTTTAAAAACTTTTTGATCCAGCATACACGTACCTTACCATCCGTTGTATTGCAGCATAGACAGTAGAGGGGGAACTGTCGCGATGATTGCAGTCATGTCGACATCGGTGCAAGAGCAGCAGATAATTTCCACTTTTTAGCACCTCTTCGAAGATTTTGTTACCCAAACTTGTTAATTGAAGCAACTATGGCTGTAAACCATATCTATATATCAGAGTTGATCAAAACTTATATACCAAGTTGAAAAACTTCACCTCAATGTCTGACAGTCGTGGAAAGAGACTTGACGAGTACTGTGACTGACCTTGACTTGACCATCTATTTTATTACTAATTACGCCCTGTTCCCTTTGCTTTTATCACAGCAGAATATGACGGTCACGTGGTGAAGTCAACATTTTACCCGGCTTACTAACAATACAATGCAATAGAAAATGAACGGTCAATTCAAGGTCCCTCAATCACGAGGCATGCCGGGATTAGCATGTGCACACAATGGCAGCTCGGCAAAATAAAACATGGTCATTTACTTACCACTGATTATGTCTGTTGTTAAAAAAATAAAATATTGAACAATTTGGAAGCGATGAAAACGAGAAACGTTTGCAAGTTTTGGGAGGCAACGTGGGACAGAAGTTAGGGTACCGGATCCCTATCGGAGGATGGTGAGTTCGGGGCCCAGTAAGAAGAGCAACGGACTGACTGTCAAAGCTAGGACGGTGAGTCCGAGACTCCAGCACGGTGTTGTGCCCTTGAGCAAGGCACTTTACTCCATATGGTAGTGGGTTACAGGTACCTCATCCTGCAATTGGGTTCGCATTGGTTGGATGAGTAATAAAATAAAGTATAAGATAAAATATAACATATAAAAATATATACGCCATCTGCCCAAAATTTGTCAAATCTTCAGAACTTTAACTAATATATTTCTTCAGTCTAGCCACCCCTCCAAAGACATAATGGTGCATTTACAACTAACACGGTTCATGGTAGCTAGTATAGAGCAATATGCTCAAGAAAGTGAGCCCAACAAGCAAGAACAAGCGATGGACGGACAACAATGTATATTAGGGACCGTCTCAGATTGTCGCAGAAGTTCAAAAAGCGAAATTTATTCGTTTAGGGGGGGAGGGGGTTTTACCTCCATTCAATTAGTGAACTTCACTTTCGCACTTTTATTTTGTGATCACAAGTTTTCGTGTTTTTATTTTAAATTAAAGAAAAAAATGCACACTCGTGCCAACAACTTTGTAACTGTTTCCATCTCGTTCATTCCCCAGACACAATTTACCGATAGTAACATTGCATCATCCTTGCATTCATCAAATTATTCAAAGACAAAAAGTATCATTTTTTAAAATGGGCTATCTATAAGCGTCTGCTCTAACCACTAGATTTCTTTATTCTCACTTGTTATGCACCTGGTCATAGTCGTTTTAATATGATTGAACACGCCTGGGCCCCCATGTCGAAGTTTCTCGCCGGAGTGACTCCAGCTATATGTCTACCTGGTGAGGAAAAACCACCATGTAAACAGACTCAGATATAACCGAAGCCCAAATTCTCTGTAAGGAATCAAAGCAAGTGTCTGCGACAACGCAATCAAACAGTCAATGTATACTGGAACGGCCAGAACTGAACCGGGTTTCCTATATAACGAGTGAGGGATATCCTTATATGGGTAAATCGCCTGAACCGTATGACGATTACTCGGATGTTACTGCATTTGCAAGTGCTGGCATTAGGGCATTGCAGACCAAGCCTCGGTTTGTTTAATGTTGTAATGTGGCAAGGGGAATACGTCTTTAGTAGCTATAGCAAAATGCAACATTGTACTCTCAGGCAGACATAAACATTTCACACTTTTGAAGTTTCGTTTAGGGGGAGGGGGTTTTGATCTAAACGAAGAAATTTCGTTTCTTGAACTTCTGCGACAATCTGAGACGGTCCCTTACCACGGCCAATCTTTAATTCGACTTTGTTCGAACGTTAGCGAAAACATTTCAGGTTTGTGGAAGTTTGATTTGAAAACATGAAGCCAACAATTTACCATCGTCTCAAGTGCATAGGGTGTGGAAGTCTACATTTTTCAGAACGATTTCAACAAGACTGCCAGGGCGCCCCTTCGCTCGACAAGTCAAACGTCGTAATCTTTCAAAGGGCAGAATCAGGTCATCACAAATAATACATTGAAAACAATTTTAGTTACTGCCCGAGGAATTTTGAAAATTTAGAACGAAGTCAGTGATTGGACAAATTACCTCGCTTGTCGTGAAAGAAATGAAAAAGATTGATGTCAGGCCCACCTCCCAAAGCGGATAATTTGCGAAGGAGGGGCGCATATAGCCCGGTGCGCAACTTCTTGCAGATATTCTTCAAATAGGTGTATCATTGGAGCATGGAGGTAGCAGAGACCTCCATGATTGGAGTCACCGTTCACGGAAGCTCTGAGAGTTACGATATTTCTAGACTCCCATTCAGTCATCAACACCTCATCTGAACGAATTTCTTATTTTACCTTATTGCCAGCCACCCCTAAATTCTAGTGGTCGTGTCCTTTTTACACGTTGGCACCCTGATGTCAACACGTACTAATACCTGTACAGTTCTTGAGTCTAGTATTTGACCACAACCTACCTTTTCCACAGCGTAATGAAGGCAATATCAATTAAGGAGTTATGATCAATAAAGCTCATGTATTGATGAGCAAGTTGTGTCGTGTGTCGGGTGTGTGCCTTACCATAACAGCCCGTAGCTGTTAATCACCCTCCCTAATCCCCGTTATTAATTTGTTCTACTGATCACCAACTCGGGGCTTAACGCCCTGACCAAATAACTCATTAGCAGCTCATGCGTCTTTAGCACAGACAATCCTTGTCCTTGGGTGAGTGTAGATGTAAAAAGAGACAGACACAGCATGGGGCTAGCTCCATGGGCACACATACACGACACAGGTATGCATTTGTACTGTTCAGTATCGCTTTTATAAATGAAGATTTCAATGAATGATCAAATGCAAGTTTTGCCATGTAACAATAGCAGCAACTTTATTTTCTAAAGAGCTTCCAAAGAGCGCTAGAGAAGCGCTCTGCCTATATAGGAACAATGAACGTGTTTTTGTAATCACGTGACTCGCGAAAGCGCAGGATGTATGGCCATCGTTATGCGTCCTGCGCATGCGTTATTTTAAGCAGTATGCTGATCAGCCCTTCCGAGCTAGCCGTTCCATAAAGAAGAAAGACGCCACAGATCGAGCTATGTATTTCCAGACCGCACCCGTCGTGACGATGGCGATGTGCATAAAATCACCTTCTAAGAGAATCGATATGGTCGTCTATCCCCAATTTTTAATCAGTTGAACAGTTGTCGGCTCGGAAGAAACAGAAGATCTTTTCCAAAGGTAATACACTGTTCGTACGTTGTTTGCACAGGGTATTATCTAGTTCCTCCATATTGAATCAGCCGATTTGACTCGCTTGCGTCAGAACGCCGAGGAGGGTTTCCAATTTCTTCTTCTCGCTTCTGGTTGAATATTTTAAACGCAAATTTTGAAAAAAAAACCCTGTGAATCTGGCTGTAATCAATGTTTTCCCTTATTCAAATAGTTGACTCCTCGATGGACGTGCACTGAGTCGAATTGCGTTTTTTCAAATGACGTATTATATATTTATTATATCTGATTGTTTTGTTTTTTTCCCCCGATGTGCAGATTTTAAGCAGTTTTAACTCTTTATTCGTCGTGAAAGACCCCCAGATGTTGGTCAATTTATAGAGCGGTTGTAGAAATCAGTAGAATTCTCGCGTTTTCTAATTTAGTTACGATATGCTCCGCTGCAATCCATTTGTATTTTCGAGACAATCGGGCGCGGTTAGTGAGATGATACTGAAGCCATTTTGTATATTTTCTTGAGCCACCGCGACGCCGAGATTTAAGCGAGCTGGTTCACCGTGACTTCGGTAAATGCCGGCCGGTTTTCCTGAAGATCATAGATGAAATGTGTAGCGCAGACTCAGTCAACGACCACAGAAAATTCCAGAAGAGAGGTCAGAAAATCGTCAGGGTACGGTCAGCTGATCGTCCATCAACACCACATTGCAGACGCATTGTGGTAGAATAGCCTACTAGTCAGCTGTCACAGATCTACGCCAATCTGTTTACGTCCAGTGTTTACGCGAAGTCAGCCAATGACGTCATTCGCTCTCTGACCTCGCCTTAGATGCATTGTATACTAGTGTTTCAAAGGCACCCCTGCACTCCTGAATTAACACAATGGACCGGGAAACAATGACCGGAAAGGGGGACAAATTGCAAGAGAACAATCGCCAAGGCCATTTCCGTAGACGCTATACGCCCAGGAGTTGAATTAGTCAAATTTTTATCCAGCAGCCGACCGTGATCGGTCTTTTTAACTCACTGAGCCACGGTCCCTGTGACCACAGGGGGCTGTCTACATGTCCGTCCCCAGGGTGGGTAGGTGTTTCGTTATATCGCTAATAAGATATATTCTACCAACCTTTGGTGTTTCGGTCTTAACTTAGCATTGCCCTTGACAATCTTGCGTATACGTTTTATCAACATGCTGCGTCTATTATCTGATGAGTTTGAGTGCCTAATTAGCCAAAGTAATCAAGGGTAAATTACTAATCTGTAGACGCTCTCACCAGATTATCACCGGATTAAATATGACAAAGTCAATAACGAAAGCACCAGCAAGGTTGCTGGTGCGTTCGTTTGTGACTTTGTCAAGTTAATCCGGTGATAATCTGGTGAGAGCGTCTACAGATTAGTAATTTACCCTTGATTACTTTGGCTAATTAGGCACTCAAACTCATCAGATAATAGACGCAGCATGTTGATAAAACGTATACGCAAGATTGTCAAGGGCAGTGCTAAGTTAAGACCGAAACACCAAAGGTTGGTAGAATATATCTTTATTACTTAGCGATATAACGAAACACCTACCCACCCCTGGGGACGGACATGTAGACAGCCCCCTGTGCTGTGACTGAGCGCAGTGCTAGTGGAGCCAAGAGGAAATATAATGTGATGTTGAAATGTGTTTACACTGACGAGATAAATCGCCAGGGCCATTTCTAAAGTCGCTTCTTCGTGCTTCTGTCTCCATTGCCCTGTCTCCCTCTTTTTACATTCAAGGTTTGACGAACTTCACATGTACACACCATGAATAGGCTTGACGAAAGTGTTGCGCAATAATCGTTGTGAAAGATTTCCAATAAATCGCCTCGGGTAATTCCCCGAACCCGATTATTGTAAAAAATTCCCCGTCGGCAGTAGATTCCTTAAAAGTATAAAACGACCGATGTCTAGAATTTATGTAAGCGGCAGCAGCGAAATTATTCTATTTTGACCTAAACTTCGAGGTATGTGTTTGTGTTATCTCGACTTGAACCGTGCATGGAATAATCGATGAATCCGCCAGGAGGTCATCAGTCACCTGTTTGTATTCGTAGAAAACAAGTGAGCATCGAGTGGCACGATATCTCACGGCGAGTTCATTTTTGTTCCAAATGTTAAATATGCGTTCAATATAAAGCAAATAGAGCATTATTCTTGTGTGTAGGTATTTTGGAAGATCATCAAATTCGAACAGGCGGCCGACCAGCATTCGAAAAATAGCCATATATAAAATGCCTGGCGACCTTTAGTGACTTAACTTAAACAAGTGTCTGTGTTCTATCATGGATACAGCGACATTGTATAATAAAAACGAACGACGTGTTTTATTGTTTTGTGGCACACGACTAGACATGAATCTCGAATGCCCCCGACGATCGGATGGGCGCGCTCGCAATTTCAGATGTCCCAATATTATAGCGGTCACATTTCGTACTACGAATTGTACTGTAAACAGCTCCATCAGCCGCGGTCTGCGTGTGAAATGAAAAGTGCTTTTGAGACGAGCAGCTAAAATTTCGATTCATTGTCCCCATGACCTGAAATGCCCCAGACAGGTATTGCTGCGGTGAAACAAAGCCGTGTCCTCACGCGTCGTACATCGCTAATGACACATGGATTGGTGTTATTTAGGCACAGTGTTGCAACTTCGCCATTGGGAACATCCACGTTTGTCAGTAAATGGCTATTGTTGCTTCTGCTGCAGGCTCAAATGTACTGCAGATTCCAGTATAGCCTGCCATTGCATTGGTGAGCCGAGTGTCAACAGAGCAGCCAAGCGGACGGCGTGAGTTTCGCTCTAGTCTGTCGCCGTAGGTGTCACAAATCTTGTGGTGTCTAACTGCCTATTTATAGACAATAGATAAAATGTATATTGCGATTGTTAAAGTGCAGTTGATGACGGAATAAGAAATTTGTAGAGCTAGCTACCAGATGTATGTTTAATTTCCGACAAAAAGTTGACGGAAATTTAATGTCTTTTATTGACAGGTTACCGCATGCGTAGTCAATCTCTAATCATACCACCCACGCATCGCGCTAACTACTTCTCTCCTTTGTTCATATGAATCAGTCGATTGTGTTTCGGATTGTTAAAGCTTGCACTATCAAACATTATGGCCAAAGGTCATGGCCATGAGTATGTGCAAAATAACTATCAACGCTATTTCTGGATAATGTGTGTGACCGAAACTTGCAAGTTGACATCCTCTATCACCGAGAGCTATGTTCTACTGTTGCCTATCGAGATTTAGGATTTTTCTCACATGGTGTCCACGCGGTGCCCCTCATCTCACATGATGTCCACGTGGTGTCCCTCACGACGCAATCGTGCAGTTCCAATCCTGGCACCCCAATCTTCCATGTGGAAGCATCGTCCGCTCGCACGGGTCCGTTTACTTCCCACTGACTGATTTCAGGGAGCATCTAGCTGCCCGAACAAGAGACCTTGGCAAGCGATGACGAAGTGGAAGTTGAAATGGCAACCAGGCATAATGGTGATATCGCTTCCAATGTGAACCTATACACAAAACCGACATGAAAACTGAAACAAAACACACACAACCAAACGGGTGGTATAGGCTGCGACGATGCACAGCAGCCTTACATTGTCATTTCTGATGCAATGCGCTATGATGGCCAATTAGCATTTTAAGTAGGTCACATTAACATGTGCAAAGCAGCTGAAAATAACTTTATCATGTTTTCGAAATGTGTCTTAAGATTGCGGCTCGGGGACAGATATTTAGACTTTCAAATTTAACAATTCTTTTCGTTTGTACCACTTTTCAGGGGTTCCCTTTTAAAGCTCTTTGCGTAAGAAAAAAAAAATAATTAACTCTTACTTTTTCGAAAACTGAATATTTTATTTTCCCATAAAGTTAATACAGCTGTGGTGGCCGTTTTGAATTATAATTATCGGTAATTTGTAGTTGATTTGTTTCTCAAATGCCAAACTTTGATTTTTATTCCCGATTTGGTATGAGGATGGTTGCAAGTTTTATTGAGGAAAGTTTGAGCAAACGTGGAGGCCATACAGCCTTAATAAAGCCGCTTTCGCGCAAGTTCTTTTTTACGTTGCTGACGTTTACTTTTTGACGGTGATATGATAGTGTTATTTAATGACTTGCAGAAATCAGTGGGAGGGCCGTTTTAATTTCCCTAGTTGGACTGCCTCTCATTATTTCGTCATGTGGAGAGAGAGAGAGAGAGAGAGAGAGACAGACAGACAGAGAGAGAGAGAGAGAGAGAGAGAGAGAGAGAGAGAGAGAGAGAGAGAGAGAGAGAGACAGACAGACAGACAGACAGACAGACAGACAGACAGACAGGAACAAAATTGTTAAGTTTGCCGCTTTCATGTTGCCATGACATGTCGGTTGGCAAAACAAGTAGATACGGATTAATAGTGTCAATGTATAAATAGGGCACACCAGGTAACTAAGTCTTAATTATTTCGTTGCTGTATTGCACAGAAAATTTAAGCGCGGTTTCGATATGGAAATAGGAGTTCACTTCAATGTTATACAGTATCATATTTGGAAGCTGATGAACGACCTGGTAGGGCAATAAAAAATCGCCGGAGTATTTTTGCCTTCGGAAATTTTTGTGGGCGAAGGCCAAAAAATCTCCGAAAGCAAAAATTCTCCGGCAAGGAACTAGACTAATGAACGCGCAGCTTATTTGTGGCAGAGTGTTTCAGCACACCTCTGACGTGGATCTGCGCACAAGGAAGACATGCGCACTTTGATTGCTTTCGTTCACATATCTGCCTAGACTACCAGTACCGAGTATCGGAATTTTGGATGTTTTGAGTTAGAATGACTGCGTGCAGCTTTCTAATCGAGTTTTCATTCTTTCTTTTTTTTCAGGTACAGTCTCTCAACTGAAGTCATTGGTAAAGGAAACGATCTGCACAAAACTGTGCTTCCAGTTCCAGTCGTCACTCAGTTTTGTCTTTGAGAAGTTTAAGGATGTTGCGCATGGCACAGCTACGTTTGTCGATTCGAGTACTGGCCGCACCACGGGCGAGATATATGTCCCCGGTCCCCTCTGCCGTTGCTCGCTATCAGCACACATCACCTACAGACCTCAACCTGCGTCCAGTCGATAAGGCTATGCCAAGACTTGTGGACCTGCGAAATGGACAAAAAGTACGTATTTTAGCTTGTCTTTACCTCAGCGGTTTACTTTCTAGTAGACAAGAAGGAGGTCAGTATGTCACACACAAACTGATGGTACATACCTTCATAGCAGCGACGATGCACAAAACATTTCCCTGTGCGTATAATCATACTCATAGACACTCGAGTGTCGATGGTATAATACGACCAGAAAATGAAATTCAGAGCTTTTTCAAAGATTTTGGTTCCCACACAGCGTAGACTTTCCTGTTGAATCTTGCCACTTTGCAAGATATGATTATAAGAGTATGATTTGGTTTTACTTTCAGGTCAAATCCACATTCTCCAAGGAAGAGATGGATCGGCGTGTTGACGGACTTCGCAAGCATATGGAGGAAAACGGCCTGGTAGCCAGCCTGTTTACGTCATACCACAACATAAATTACTTCAGTGATTTCCTCTACTGTTCGTTCGGTCGGCCCTACGCTCTGATTGTGACTATGGACAAGACCGTCAGTATCTCAGCGAATATTGACGGTGGTCAACCTTGGCGTCGCAGTCAGGGCGACAATGTCTCGTACACTGACTGGCACAAGGACAATTTTTACTTCGCCGTCGGTAAGGTTTTGCAAGATTACATGGGAAAAGTTGGAATCGAATTCGACCACATGCCTCTGGAGAACTTCAAGAAATTCGAAAAGGCGTTGCCAGTTCGACCTCTTGTTGATGTCGGCGAACCAACCATGCGAATGAGGATGATTAAATCTCCCGAAGAGATCGCTCTTATCAAAGAGGGCGCTCGTATAGCAGATTTAGGAGGCCAGGCATGCGTAGATGCTATCGTCGAAGGAGTCCGTGAACATGAAGTTGCCCTGGCAGGAACCCAAGCAATGGTTCGAGAAATTGCTGACACTTTTCCACATGCAGAATTGAGAGATAGTAAGTATCTGACGGGAAAGAGCTATCCCACCGAGACTTCCTGGCAACATGTTGTATTCCTAACTAAACGACTAGGAGGCAAGAGCCCCCTGGGAAATCCCCTATTTCCAAAACTCCTGTTTGTAATTTAAATCAATCAATCAATCAATCTTAGTTTATTATACTCAACTCACACTAGCAGAGAATTTGGTATGGTACATTCCAAAATTTGACAAAGTACAAAACTGAACACTTTCAAGAGGACCACAAAGTATCCAATTTGTACAATAAGCAAACTGTTTAACAGTGGGAAGGCTACTGGAGGGTCAGCACAAATCAGTGTTCTTCAAGAATATAGCAAGATCTAGAAAATTATCCTCCATAACCCATATAATTTAGTTACATAGGTCATTGGTTTGGGAATCGTGGTACAATTTCTGAGGGAAAGTGTTCTTTAAAGTAAAAGCAGGTGAAATACATTGATTGAAGGTCACAGTTTATTGGCGTGTATATCAGAATGAAGCATTTTCACATTTCAAAAGTGGTTTAATACCAATCATCTTTGTTATGGTCTCTATTACGGCAACTCATCTTTATGAAAAATGTACATTTTCTAGCATGGGTGTGGTTCCAGTCCGGACTGAACACTGACGGCGCTCACAACCCTGTCACAGCCAGACGTATACTGAAGGGTGATATTCTCAGTCTAAACTGTTTCCCGATGATTGCTGGGTAAGTCAACTGAATATATTAGTTTATAATTGCATATGATGCCACTATGGGTATTTTGTTACTTTTAGTGAAGGAAAATACTAGTATGTGTGACATAATGATAGTTGTGATTACACATCGGTGCTGTGGCATGCTCGGGTCAAGGGTCAACACCACAGAACCGCTGCGAACCACCTCATAGACTGTTTTGGTAGTTTACTACAAGAGTAGTGGACTCTATTTATCGGATCCTGTGATTGGTCAGCATACATTTAAGGCTACCAGATCAGTGTCCCAGCAAACTACCAAAAAAAATCTATGGGGTGGCTGGCAGCGGTTCTGTGGCACTGACCGTTGACCCTAGCGCGGTTGATAGGCAGCAACACCGCCGCGTAATCACAGCTAACATAATGGCATGATGTCACAACAACTCCAAGATGGTTGTTGACATCACATAGACAGTAAAGAGGAAGAACTCCCCTCTAGCGTATACCATGACACTGGCATTATGTCAGGAATTTTTGGAGCTGTTGTTACGGCAACTTCACATTCAGGCTGTTGGTTGGAGGCATCTAATTCTGGTCACTGACAACAAAACTAAAACAGGACTGAAAATCTGTGACTTAGTTAAATTCTTATACATGTAATTGTGACCGATTCTCAACAAATCTACACATCATCTATGGTAGGAATAGCTGCTACCATGTATTTTGTTTACATCAATGACCACATGGAAAATGTATGCAAACAATTTTAGGCACAACGAAATTGATTACATAGACATGGCTTGTTATGACGGAGTATGATGACAGTATGAGATAATTTTTGTTCGGAGAAGATAAAACAAATATACCTGTAAGATTTGATTGTGCATATCTTCACACCGCAATGACTGATTCTCCATTCAAAGTGACTCACTGTTGGTCATCTCTGTTCAAAATCAAAGTTACAGCAATACAGTATTGCATGGATATGCTAATGAACTAAATTTCCTGGGTGTGAAATTTTTCCCTGGGCATAAAATTATCTACTTTGCATATCCAATGATGACACCCTTCTCTCTTAATTCCCCCAGATATTACACAGCACTGGAGAGGACCATGTTTTACGACCACGTCCCCTCTGACCGTCACTTGGAATTGTGGGAAATCAACTGCGAAGTTCACCGCAAGGGGATCGAGCTGATCAAGCCCGGCGTCAGGTGCTGCGACATCGCCGCCGAACTGAACGAGATTTACAAGAAGTATGACGTATTGCAGTACAGGACATTTGGCTATGGACACTCGTTTGGTACACTCTGTCACTATTATGGCAGAGAAGCCGGTAAGAACTATTTGAAGTGTATGAACTTTGACTATCCAGCCAAGAAAGAACAGCTTTATTATTTGGTCTTGTTCATCAGACATTACTTGAAACCATGTCACTCCAATTTCATAGTCTACACATGAAAAGTCACTGTGATGTTAAATGTGATGTTTCAAAAATTTGTGGCAGTCTGTGCAAGGGTTAAAAATATCTTCATGCTGAGAGTGTGACATTGAACCAAAATTGTTGCAGCTTCAAACTTGACTGCAATGTTCGAAAATATCTTAAGAAGTTATGAAGATTTCCTGGAAATTTTGAACAAAAACTGTAGCCAATGAAAAGTTTGGTCCATTTGGTCCAAAATTATCAAAATAATTACAGAAAAATCCATGAAAATTGGTAAAATGTTGTGCAAGAATTTTGGTTGGAAAAATTACAGCGCTCAAAGGGTTAACATTTGTGTCTCCAATGCTCTAAGGTTACATCCTACATTTCCATGGGCAGGAAAGTCTTCATTGATAGTGACATTGTTACACTTTGTTGGAAAATTTATTTCTGTCTGCCTACACTGTGACTATTCTCGATAGTCTTATTATGCCAGGCCATGTTGTTGTTGCAATTCTTATCGGACCTCGATCACATTTTACCATCAGTTACAAAATGTTAGCCCACACACCCAGTGTTGTGTCTATTTCTTGTAGGTCTTGAATTGCGAGAAGACGTTGAAACCAAACTGGAGCCGGGAATGGTAGTTTCCATGGAACCCATGATCATGCTTCCAGAAGGTCTGCCCGGAGCAGGTGGATATAGGGAACACGATATCCTGGTTGTGACGAAAGATGGAGCTGAAAATATCACAAAGTTTCCATATGGACCAGAGCATTTGGTCATCAAGAAATAACTGTGGACAGTCATAGTGTGGACACCCCCGGATTCTTGAACATAGTTCCAGCAACCCCAATATGAACAATGGATTAAACCAAAGCACAGGTTTTTAAGGGTTGAAATGTAAACCAATGAAAGCCGCATATTGCAAGGCCTAAAGCTCAAATTGTGTTAACATTTGGTCATTACGCAAGCAAAAATATGTAAAACAAACACTAGATTTTAAATCTTAGCCATAGTTCAAAGCTATACTTTGGTGAAACTGTTCTCGTAATGGAAAATGAACAGCTGCTTGTTGAATTGGCCACAAATAAGTAGCATGTATCACTTCGTATTTTCTCAACTGTTACTAAAACTGCCAAATCATAATTGAACATGATAAGAAAATTATCATGCTATAGCTTTTTGTCTCTTTAATAGTTTACCTGAACTGATAATTGCAAGGCAATATCACAAGAAGTTGTACAGAAGAAGAAATGGAAAACATGACATTTCACAATTGTATCAATCACAGATGATTACATGAGCTGATATCTTTGGTTGCAAAGGAAGAGAGTGTTTATGCATGTCAACCCTTACTACACCAAGCTATGGATTAATCCTTTGGTTTTAAAAGGGGAAGTTGGGACTACTGAACTTGAAGTGGGTAAATCAGGTTTAAAAAAATTTGAGGAGAAATTGAGACTTTATGATGATGAACTCATCCTTTCAAAACTGTTGTGGCTACAATTTGGAACATAAAAAATAAATACAAAAAATCCTTTGAACAATTTGATAATGATGGACAAATTTAACTCCATATGAATGCCGTGCATATACAGTGGTATGATGCAGGGACATTATTTGAAGATGATGATGAAAATATTGCATTGTGTGCATACGATAGAAGATTCATTTTGAACTTCACCCGCGGGAGATCTTGAGAGCTCTGGACTGTCTAAGAGAGCTGAAGAAAGTGGGATTCTCCTTGAAAGTTGTGTGACCATGGATGAAGAGTGGTCATGTGACATGGACAGCAGCGGCAGCCTGTCTGTGTTCTCTGGTCACAGACCAGTCTAGTTGGACTTCAACAAGTCATGGGACTGTGCTGCTACAGCTCTGTACGTCACTGTTTTAGTGCTTTGTGTTTGTGATTCGCTGAATGCAGCTGTAGATAAAATATCATGCCAATGTATTAAAGGTATACAGTCACCTGTAATCTGAATATGCCCATATATGGTCAAAGGGGTGTTCCTTGGTATTCAAAATGCCTGTGTGAGGGCGCTGTTTTTAAAAAGGAGCCACCCGCTTAAAATCTGTGATTGGTTAGATTTTCTCTTTCCATGGTAACTGTGGCAAAATTTGAACAGGTGACAGTGTACCTTTAAAGCCAAATTAGTCAGTGAGTGCATAGATGTCTCACCGCTGATTAGCTAAGCATGGAGTATAGACTCCCTTATAGAAGCTATTGAGAGTTACTAAGCAATGTGACCTGCAAAGGGGAATTCACTAACCTCAATGTCTGACAAAAATATGCTTCAGGTTTAATATAATATTCTTGCAATTTGCATGACGATAAATTAATATCAGGCAAGTCCTGGTTGTTTGTTGATGGCAGGACAGAGGGCAAGGAAGATTTTTGGGTTGAGAGTGTAATCGTCTGTTGACCAGGATGAATTTCGCAGATTGCCTGTTCTGTGCCCAGAAATGAAATTTTTAGAAATGTTTCTTATTCAAGGACAAATCAGCCTAGGCCAAAAAAAATTAAAGGTTTGTTTCTCATTCAAGGTCTTTACAAAGTTGATGCAATGGCAGGTCAACTCCATTTTAATGTGTATTTTCATTTTTTGTGGTGCTCATAAGGTCTAACTGACTGACATGAAGTGATAATTCTAACATGCAGCACAACGACAGCAACGTGTTGGCTGTTCAGATTATATATAAAGTATTCCACACTTCAAGACTTTTAGGGCTGGGCCACCCCTCTATTTTTGGTATGATCTATTCATATGTTAATAACCAGATTTAGAACAAAGAATGTACAAATAATCCATTGTTACGTAAATTATCCTGTATTTCCAAGCTGTGGAGAACACTATACATTGTGTATGCATGATGCTGAACAGATATTGATATTTTCTGTATGGCCTTGTATTTTCATTATTTTTTCAAGCTAATAATGAAAGAAAAGCAGCAGACGCAGGTAATCTAGATGGACACATGTTAGGATGAGAAACAAAACCTTTTCTCTTTTTTATCTTACCATAGACCCTTTCGCTCCAGGGTCTATGGCCTAGCCAAGGTCTAATTTAATTGTATCAAAGCTCTAGTTTAGTAGTATCACTTATCACTTAAAGTACTGACTTCTGGGCATTGAAGAGACAATATCTGGAGAGAGTTTGATTTCCAAGTTCATTTCATATTGGACTTACTTTCAACTAAAGTTGACCTGGATCGTGTGAACTCTGACCCCAGACAATTGTGAAATTTAACCCTTGGCAAGCATGCGCTTTAACTCCCTTTGGCGAAAGAGGATCAACATTTATATTATACCGAGATAGATGCGCTTATTCCGTAATGCTTATATTTCTCAAGTAGATATTTCTTTACATCACTTCTGATGTATTTCAGTCTTTCAAATACTGTATTTCTGTCCTTTCACCATATTTTTGCAAAAGTTTTTCATTGCAATTGAGGTTTATTTAGATCTATGATTTAGTTGTTTTGCATGTTGGCTAACAGTTGAATTTAACTACCCATCTAGGTTATGGTAGAAATGTCGCTGTATGTAGCACAATGTTTTCTCTGTCTACATATATATTCGCAAACTCAAAAATGCCAAAGTATATGTATTCAGAATTAGAAAGGGGTTTGACATTATCTTGCCACATGGTGACTGGCATGGAGCATTAATGTAAAAGGAGGAGCAATGTAAAAGTAGGAAAAAAAAGTAGGTTTGTATGAACTCCCTGAAGATGATGCCAAAGTCCTCACTTCAGGATTTCTAAGTTAGGAAGACGCTGTATTAGTACGATTTGTCAAGATAAAAGATTTAAATTTCTCAACTCTACAAGATTTATTCTACAAACTAACACATTTAATCATAGCAAGTCCATGTCTGTCAATTTCATAATAGAATGACATTGTAACTGACATGGCCTCATTTATTTTAGATAATGCATGTCTCATTTAAATATTAATAATTATCTTTAGAAATTAACGGATAAAATACTAAATGTGATCAGTGTTAAGCAAATCCAGTGGCATTAGGTGGAATATCCTCTTTATTTTGCCAGGAGCTTTGAAGTTGTGTACTTGCTGATCTGTCGTTGAATGATAAGGAATGTGTGCAGGTCTGCTGGACATACATTCTACACACATTCCGGGATTATTGAATGTGGAATGGGTGTGCTAATGCCCGTAGGGCATTTTAACCCATTCACCCGAAATTCACAGTTGCGTAAATTCCGTGTAAACTTGATCACCATTGACAACAATTGGTTTTGGCCAGTGAAGAAAATCAAAGTGGAATTTTAGTCATGTAACATTTTGAATCATGCTATGTAGCCAATATTCGACCCTACAGATTAATGTACAACGATATCAAAAGAGAAAAAAAGATGTTTTCTTAATGCAACAGTTGGAACTCTGTAGGCTCCTTGACCATTGCAGTTTTGAGTAGATAGGGTCCAAAGGTTGTTTTTGTACAGACTGATACTACAACAGGAAGTCAACAAGAGGCAAGGCGTGTGTGACCTCACCAGGTCATTCATGTGTTATACCCACTAGTTTGTGAATATGTATAAACCCTCTAGCTTGCCCTGCATTAGCATTAATAATGTCAAATGTTGAATCTTCCAACCATAAAATTCATCAAGTCATTCAAATTCAAATTTTTTTCGAGAACATCAACGCTGTTTTACAGATCATTCAACTTTTAGATTTGTAGGTCAAATGTTGACTCTTTGTTACAACATGTTTTGACGATGTCACAAAACGACCATGCCAATATTATGTTCCCAATGCTGACCTAGGGACAAGCAGTGCATCATAATTAAACAATGCTATGTGTTGACCGTATCATATGTTTTTAAAGTAAATAAAATTATAGATATTATAGTTATAAATCATAGTATAAATCGGAATAATTATTTTACTAAAGTAGGTACAGTCATCCATTTAATTGTTGCTACAGAGGAACATACGGTATGAGGCATAAATGATAAAAGACAATGACCTATTACCGAAGAAAATTGGCAAAATGTTGGCCCTGTAACTGCAATGATGAGAGTTTATCTGTTTATTGTCAGTGATGCATCATGTTATACGTCATCAGTAGTATCTACAGTAGTTGTAAAAATTTAAAAAAAAAGATCTTTGCATGTTGTGGCATGCAGTTGCGTATGTGATGTACGTAATACCCAGTAAAAAAAGATGAATTGAGTTAAACGTGTTATTCCTCATAGCACATCTACAGATTTGATCTCTATCAAAAGGTCACAGAATAAGTTGATGAAAAAATTCACACATAAAAGAACAGTTAAAGAGTAACTTGTGGCAGTGTTAGAAGATTGAAAAATAGTTTTTGGAAAAGCAAGTTACCAGTTACATTGATGTGTAGAATTCTAGTTGCAACTACAACATAGTATCTAAACCATTGACCGATTGTCAACAAAGAAGTACACAAAATACAGTGACTTTGTAGCTGTGTATAGTAATAATGTTATGATAAACAAGCAGTAAATATGGTGTAGTTTGAACAGTCAGAAGAATTCAAAAAAAAACTATTCTCCTGTGTCATGCTAATGATGATTTTAATGGAACCTAATGGAACTAAAAACATTAAGAACAACGGATATATGCAGTCTGATTAGGAACACGGTGCTTGCTGTGTGCTCATTTTTTCCCCTTTTCCAGTATTTTGCCGTGGATGAAGAGTCAGTCTGTCAGGTTTTGAGATAATGGATTCAGTCTTGAAAAAACTAAAAATGTAAATTGCCATCCATGATGTTTGGGAAGTCTGCATTAAAATGTACCGGCATATTGTTCTTACTGGATTATGGTTCTTGAGGAAATTGGACTTATTTAATCACAGGGAATTAAAATCAGGAGTCACTGTGCTAATGCCTTAGATTTTACTGATACCTGAAAAATAACTGTGCCCTAACATCTCTGTTAAAATTACAAACTTTTCAATTTGCAAACAAGAAAAGAGATCAGGAAAAACAGACTTGAAAAACTTGAAATCCTGTTTGTTAGGTCAGTTTTCTAACATGACTCAAAACATATCTCAGAGAAAAGTAGAAAAAAATTTCAATTTCAAATATTAACCATAATTTTAATGTGTCAGAAATTAAGTTCCCTTGGTACTCGACTGATGGGCATTATGTGGCTTGACAATTGGGAACTTTTGATTCATTGTTTAAAGGGACATAAGCTGTAACTTGTTGCAAGTTTTCAGTATTCTGCTTCTGTATATCAACTACCCTGTCTGACCCTAATCCGTTTGTCATGCTGAAATGTCCTTTTTGTCAACACAGCTTTTATGTGTGTAGTGATCATTGTTTATTGTTTACGAATGAATTCTAGTCCAGACTTGAATACAATTTTCTACAATAACAATGGAGATTATACTCATATAGATTGTGTTGATATGCTAAATACTTGGCATTAAATTACAGTTTAGGGATTCAATGCAGAAAGTGTAGGGAAACCACAAAACAAAAGTTCTGGAAAAATAGCCAAAAGATACAGCTTATGGAGCTTTAAGGTAATTCCTTGAAAGAGTTAAACTTTTACTCAAACTTTCCTCAAGTACATATACCCATTATTTCTAAATCAAGAATAAGAATTAGGGTCACCATGAAATTCAAAATGGCCACCATACCTTTGTCATCTCTATGGAAAAAATGAATTTTCAATTTCGATTTTATATCCTCCACAGGCTTTAACCCTTTCACCACCATGGTTTGGCCCAAATCCATTGTTTTCTATGGTAAAGTTGGACCTGTATACAGGGAACTGGGGATGAAAGGGTTAAAATGAGCCTGTAAGTGGTTGGCCCCCAAAAATATTATTAAATGTTTGAGAGTGAGTACTTTTACGAGAGAAGTTTATTTGCTCAAAGATATTTGAAAAGCGGTCCACACAAACCGAAGATGGGCAAATTGTGAATTTTTAAAGTCTGTCTATCTTGATGCTTATAACCCAGGCAGGGCCTATGTTGCCAGCTGGATTTACTTCAAAACAGAACATTCTACATATCTGTATGCCAAGCTCAACATAGGTGGCTAGACTAGGTTTGTTTATTTGTTTGATGATTTGTTTTTAGCTCCGCTGTCAGCGAGCGGAGCTTATCAAATAGGTTGATTTTCCGTCGTCGTCCGTCGTCGTCCGTCGTCCGTCGTCCGTCGTCGTCGTCGTCGTCCGTCAACAATTGCCTTCTCCTCTGAAACTGCAAGTCCAATTGCTTTGAAATTTTATATGCAGTTCACTTGTGGTGACTACACTTAAGTTTGTTCAAGTCGTGGTGAAATTTGCATATTTGTATTTTGGGGCAATTTTTGGTGTTTTTGGTAAAAAAATCTTCTTCTCTGAAACCGCTTGTCCGATTGCTTTGAAATTTGATATGCAGTTTACTTAGGGTGACTTCAGTCAGATTTGTTCAAATCGTGGTGAAATTTGCATATTTGTATTTTTAAGGCAATTTTTGTCATTTTTGGTAAAAAAATCTTTAAAAATCTTCTTCTTCAAAATTACCAGTCAGATAGCTTTGATATTTGGTACATATGTCCCTAGGGATGATCTATTTCAGATTTGTTCAAATTGTGCAGAAATATGCAAATTTGCATTTTTAAGGCAATTTTGCCACTTTTGGTCAAAAATGTATTTCTCAAAAAGTACTGGTCTAATAGTTTTGAAATTTGGTATACAGGTTTCTATAGATGAACTGAGTAATATATATTGAATTTCTGATGAAATCTGAAATTTTGTATTTTTGGGGCTATTTTCGCCATTTTTGGTCAAAAAATGTGTATTTCCAAAACTATTTATCTGATAGCTTTGAAATTGGTATACAGGTTCCTACAGATAAACTACATGATATTTATTGAAATTGTGATGAAATCTACAATTTTGTATTTTTGGGGCAATTTTTGCCATTTTCGGTCAAAAATGTTTTCTCAAAAATTAGTGGTCTGATAGCTTTGAAATTTGGTATACAGGTTTCTACAGATGAGTTCAGTAATATATAATGAATTTCTGATGAAATCTGTAATTTTGAATTTTTGGGGCAATTTTTCCCATTTTTGGTCAAAAAATGTGTTTCTCAAAAAAAGTACTGGTCTAACAGCTTTGAAATTTGGTATACAGGTTTCTATAGATGAAGTTATGAACTAAATTTGATCTCTTGAAATTATGATGAAATCTGCAATTTCATTTTTTGGGGCAATTGTTGCCATCTTTGGTCAGAAAATTTATTCTCAAAAAACTACTCATCAGATAGCTTTGGTTGACATGTTCTTAGGGATGATCCGATGTGATATATTCAAAGTATGATGAAATCTTCAATTGTGTATTTTTGCAGCTATTTTAGCCACTTTTTTCTGGCCTCTGCATTGAGCTATCAAAGATTTCCACCTTCCTAATCAACATGTGTAAAAAATAGTTATTCTCTACATAAACACAGCGGAGCTATATCGCCGCTTAGTCGATTGTTGTTGTGTATGTTTCGTTGGATGAAAGTTGCATATTTTTTCGGATACTATAGTAGAGTCTTGAAGAGCTTCAACTGAAATTCACAAGGAAAAAATAATCTCTTGCATTAAATTTATACATTGGCTCACATTTGTCTTGTGTTATGCAAAATTGTTGGCACCATCTCAGGCAGTCTTTCAAAATTTTACCTTATCATTGTACTGCACTTTCACCTCACCACAATTTAATCTCATTATCGGACGGATATCACATATATTTGTCATCTATTAACAGCAGATATTCTTTAAGTAGGATGAGTAGTAAAGTCAGGATTAAATATTGTATAGACTATATTACTATAAGTACTTCAGACAACTCATGACTTAATACTGCCTTGTAAATTTTCACTCCTTTTACCACCTACAGGACATCTTTGAAAAATATTATCACTGCTAAAATCAAGTCTTTTGATATTTTTGTAGTTAACATGAACCTTGTATTTTGCTCAGTCACTCTGTGTACTTTCGATAGTGTATGGCATTTCTATTTTTGTCAGTATAATATTGCAATAAACAGGTCTTTCTTGAAATCATGGTTTTGAAAAGTGAAACATCGTAGGTTCCAGAAAGTTACCCACACAATGACTGTGTTGATTGTTGTATACCTGGGGTTAGCATATCCAAACCAGTAAACTTTGTCCTCAAGTTGGAAATCGGAGACTTGGTTAAGATGTTCATTTAAGATAGTATGCGCCTCCAAAGTGAAAGATACACATCTGCTTGAATTTTCCTCAATAACGCTGTAACCATTTTCTTACCAAATCAAGAATAAAAATCAGGGGTCACAGTAACAAATTTGAATTACCTATCAATTACCGATATTTGAAATTCAAAATGGCTGCCATTCCCATGTTAACTCTATGGGGAAAATTAAATTTTGGATTTTCAAAAAACTACAATGGTAAAAAATTTTCTCACTCCGAGAGCTTTGAATGATCGACTATAAGGGTTTAATGGGAGTACAACGTACCACACCCTACCCCCACCGGAGAAAGAAAGAGAGAGAGAGTGAGATACAGAGAGAGAACAAGCAAGCTTGAAAGGTCAATAAAACATGGGAGTGTGAGCAACTACAAATACAAGAGTTTACAAAAGTAAAGACTGGCACCGATTCTATGGTGTGCACTCATGTCCCTTTCCCTCTTCAAAGTTGTTTGCTGTTTTCTTCAAGTGCATGAAGTCTTGACTGAGACACCCACTAACAACTTTGTAAAGGGTATAGTCATGAAGTGGCTTTTGATTTTCAATACAGGACAATGGCAAAATAATAAAGTGGAACGAAGAAAACGATGTTCAGGTATGCATGGAATTGATGTAAACTGAGTGTGAATGAAAGCCTTTCACAATTGTTACTGCTGTTGACCTTGATATAATTTTAGAAAGCATTCAGTGGAGGGATCAACATAATTTTCTGCTAAGACATGCAGCTACATGTTACCGGTAATTGTCATTCAGTGAGGTGACATGATAGAAAATATCACCATTCTAACAGCTATGGAAGCAAGTTTTTTCACACATGATGAATAAAACACTTTGACAAATCAAGTCACTCTGATACCAATGAAAAGCATAGTTATAAGTGAAATGTTATGAAATGTAGTAATTTAGTAAATTTAAAAATTAAATAATATGCGGAGCATATACATATGACCAAAAAATGCAAAATGATCACTAAATGTTATTCAGCAAAACGATGAATTGAAGAAAAAGTGAAATTACAAAAATACTGAAAAAAAGAAAATTCCTACCTAAAATTAGCTTGATACGATGTCAATAAACAATGTCGTCACTTATAATCTTAGTGAATTGATTTGAATGCCATCTTGAATATAGAACACCTTAAAATTGACACCCTTCTGCTAAACTTAGGCTGTGCTATCTGTTATCAGAATGTGACCCCTGTTCAAAATACCTGTTATGTACTGTCCCATTTTTCCATTTTGTACTGACATGATGCATGCATTATCTCTGCATCAAACGGAAACTCAAGTAATCTGATGTCAAAAAGCATTTATGAAGAAATCAAAACTTGTGTAGATGTAACAAAATAGCTCCATTGGAAATCGTGATTCGTTGCAGTCTACAATAAATTCTAGTGTAGATTTAATCCGCAAATTTCTATGTCATGAATGATATGAAAAGGTCAAATCGACCATTCAGTTGCATGTGTGTGTGTGTGTTGGGGGGGCAGACAATATTACAATTATAATTGAGCTTGGTTATTGAAATACGTTTGTAGAGATGGGAATGTATAGTTGAGTGGTTTTGATTACAAACATCTTAGCTAAGCCAGGTTATAAACAGGCGAAATGGACATGAATAGTCTAAAATATGATATCTTCGTATTTTATTAAAAATAATAAATGATATATATGAAATATTGATATCACTAAAGCAAAGTTACAATTTCATCTGGGTTGAGCTTCCTTTCTTCAAAGCAGCACTCGATAAAATCACTGTGACATCAGTAGCCGACCTGGGCGTCCAGTAATAAGTATATAAACTGTATACAGGATGCCCCAGCCGGCTGTTTATGTCACACATATTACTTTACTTTACTTTATTGCTCAACAACACACTCAAGGAGTGCGGTAAGGCAAAAATTACAAAACTCAGCAAACACTGGATGAAGCTGCTGCTGGGGGAGGAACTAACGTACAAGAAATAAATTTGGCAAGAGGTAGTTTGTTTTCGTGAGTAAAGATATACATGAACTTTTCTCTATCATTCAAATCAAGAAAGCCAGGATTATACAAACTAGTGGATGAAATAGACTATTTCGATAAGCTCTGTATTTTAGACATTCTATTACAAGTGAAATTCATTACTAATACACGTACAGTGATTTTATCGAGTGCTGCTCTGCAGAAAGGAAGCTCAGCCTGGATAAAATGGTAACTTGGCTTTAGTGAATATCAATATTTCATATTATAATTTATTATTTTTAATCATTATGAAGATAATATCATATTTTTAGACTATTCATGTCCATTTTGCCTGTGGATTATATCAGTATTATAGTTTGTAACTTTGAATCTACCAAGAAATATAAATGAATTTAATACATTTTGCTCCTTTTGTGATGGCTTAGGGTGCTGTTTGTCATGCATTACAGTCCATTGAGTCCATCTTGCGTCAATAATTTTAATTATGGTGTTTCAATACAAAACTTGTACAAGCTATGAAAGTCATCACCACTAAAGTCATTCAATTTATCAACACAGTGTTTATCAAATAATCTGACCTTGGAGAATTTACAAAGAGTGTAGATATTCAATCTGCATATCAAAAGACAAAATGCTGAAAAATTGCATCAGCTAAAATAATATGCCATCGTAGCCTTGAGATACAGTAAAAGGAATTTGCATAATTTTTGAATATTGATGACAAATTATAGAGAGAGTGTCAGCAAGATAATGTATGAGGGCCTTGGACCCTGGATTTTATTATTGGTAATTACTCTGCAGATTTGAAACATCGATATATTACACTGAAGCATGGTAGATTAATTTAGATATCACACAGAGTATGTATGTCATATAAAACATTAAAATTGGACTTGACCTTCACAATTGAAGGGAAGACTCTGTAACTGTCATTTAAGCAATACTGATAACTCATTTTAAATTAACTTTATGTATCTGATAAGTCAAACACCATCCAGTGTGTGAGACCCTGGTGCCCCTGGGATTTAAAAATCTTCTCAAAGCAAACATAAAACAATATAATTGCTCATTGCAGGCAAACCATTAAACAATACAATTGCCCATTAAACCTCGCCATGAATTGATCCCTCCTATCAACTTGTGTCAGCTAGGAAGTGTCTATCTACACCATTCCAGTGTCTGACCTTCTCTTGAAGTATTTCCTTCTCATATAGCTGTAATCTTGTAGTATTGATTTACTACAGGAAATATGAATGGCTTTTATTGTTTTGCTGACTTTTTTACCGACACTTTACCTTGAACTTGCCATGAACATCCACCAAATAACACGTATTACAGGGCCAGTCACTCTAACTTTTGCTATTCTTATTTTCAATGTCAACTCAACTATAGTTTCTTGTTTTACTCCCCGGGGCACGTTGACACATCTACCATTCAGCTGGGCAAAGCATCTACTACAGGTGTAAAATGCAGTGTAATTTTTTATGTTTGAAATCTAGTCCAGGTCAGAATTCACTTGTCAACAATAGCAAAGCAGTCTACACACATGTACAGACTGAGTTGACAAGCTGAATACTGTGTATTTCAATTCATGCTTTTTGAAGTACGACTCATTCTGCAGTTGACATTAAGAACGAAAACAGTCAAAGAAAATCATCCAAAGTTACAGCTACTGGCCCTTTAACCCTTTCACCACCATGGTTTGTCCCAAATCCATTGTTTTCTATGGTAAAGTTGGACCTGTACACAGGGAACTGGGGTGTGAAAGGGTTAAGGTCACAGCAAAGTAGCAATTTCCATATATTCCTGATACTATCTATCAAAGCATTAGTTTTCATCTTCTTTACCAGTGTATCAGCAAAATCATTTGTTGGGTTTGTTATTTCGTTGGATAACTTTGTCACAATTCAAGACAGAGCAAAGTGAGACAATGCCCTTGTTGGCAGCAAACCAAATGCCAAATCACATCAATCTGCCTCAACTGTGACTGACAGATGATGGAAAGCAACAGACACAGACTCTGTTAAACTATTTGATATATTACTCTTTACTTCTCGACAGTCATATTATTTAGTAGCATTGTTCACTATGGTCTCTTTTACAGAAAAAAACCCACAGAATTGTATACATAGTTTCCATGGCAGACATTTTTTGTGCCCACATCTTTTTGAAACAAGAATTATTTACATGACATTGCACTGCTTAAAAGTGTTCTCCATTGAAACTGACGTGGTTTTTCGGTCGTCCACCTTTGATGGTTATTTACACCGCCTGATACTAATTCATTTCATCATTACCAAACACTGCACTACACTCTGACCTACTTTGACACCAAACATTCTCTCCATGGTGCTCCACTCTCTCCATGGGATTCCATGGACCAATCAGGTTCCACAGATACTCTTCTGCAGATGGTACAAATTATCAAATGAAAGGAGATTTTCAAACCCTGCCTGCCTTGACCTCCTTCCTGTAGTACAGTTGGTTGAACCCTGGTCGTTGAACTCATGCCCTCATGGCTTCAATAGCCTACCCAAGTCAGTCTGCCCTACTTGATGTGCCAGAGATTAAATTGTTTGGCTGTGCTGTGTAGTCCTATGATAATCAGCCATTTTCCTTTGCATATTATAGGCCCACCTTTCTTCATGGAATACAGTGAATATATACCAAAGTATAGGATCAAAATAAAATGCTGGACCCTTTGACATATATTCAAACTCTCAAAAGTTTACAATATCCACTCTCAAAATGTTACCATACTATCATGACATCTTCTCGTATTGACTCATTTTAAAACTAGTACAGCGAACAAACTTTAAGCAGTTATATTTTTTTGTGAAAATTAGAGTTTAATTATTCCCCATTGAGAAAAGCTATATATGAAGTGTTTCTAGTACCAAATTTAGCATCTTGATCATTTTGTAATTTTATTCTTGATCTAAAACTTGGTTTAAAGTTTCCTTGGAGAAAGTTTGAACAAAAGTTTGAGTTTTCCAGTTTGGGATGCGTACTTCCTAAACACATCAATTTGTTCCATTGTGCTTTTCCAAAGAATTCATGGCAAATGGTGCAGTTATATGCAAGTATGAATTTGAATTTGAACATGGAGACAGACGCTGAGTGTTCAATTGAACAATCCTCCAAACCATGGTACATACAGATCCTTAAAATGAATACTTTGTGAGCTCTACTTTTACTAGGATTTTCCAGGATTTCTACGTTTTACCAGGATTTTCCAGGATTTTTTGTCTGAAACAGACAGATTAATTCTTGTTCTCCTTCTAAAAATCATGCTAAAGTGATTGGTATTGAACTTATCAAAACAGCCCGCTTGGGTGTAATACCAAAATGTTATTGTTGACAATTAAATTCCGAGTAAAACTCATGTTTGTTGACAATATCATTGCATATTGCAGACAACCCACACTGTTGCTTTGTATTTCAGCATACTTTACAAAACAAAAATGGAAATACACTTGTATTACAGCACAAATATTATGAAAATATCATTAAAAATTACAGCTATTCCTGAAAACAAGTCTGTTGACTTCAGGACCTGTACATAAACACATGATACTTGATCAAATTGACAATTCACTCAAGAATTCTCCATTCTTTACAGCTTTGTAAACTTACTGAAGAGAACCTTATTTTAGCCTGGTTAAAGGTATACAGTCACCTGTAATCTAAATATGCCCATATATAGTCAAAGGGGCGTTCCTTGTATTCAAAATGCCCATGTGACTGCACTGTTTTTAAAAAGCGGCCATCCACTTAAAGTCTGTGATTGGTTAGATTTTCTCTTTCCATGGTAACTGTGGCAAAATTACAACAGGTGACAGTATACCTTTTACAACAAATTAAATTTTATTCCATTGATTTATAGTCTCATATACAAATAAGTGGAAGAGTACATGCATTGAACACTGTAAAGAGTATTACGGTTAAAAATATGTTTTCACATTGTTTGATAAAACTGGTAAGCTCTCCTTGATATGACAGACACTGTCAAAAGAGTGGCATGGGTGAATAAAACGAACATTCTTAATATTGCAGACACCTCTTTTGCATCGAATATATCTTCAAACTTTAGCACTGACCTAGTCCCTCACTGAAAAGTTAAAGGTATACTGTCACCTGTTCCAATTTTGCCACAGTTACCATGGAAAGAAAAAATCTAACCAATCACAGATTTTAAGCGGATGGCCGCCTTTTAAAAACAGCGCCCTCACATGGGCATTTTGAATACCAAGGAATGCCCCTTTGACCATATATGGGCATATTTAGATTACAGGTGACTGTATACCTTTAATTCCAATAACAGTTGAATTTTATTATTAAAACTTTTAGGAGCACATTTACATAAGCATTTGGATTGTGTACTTCATCCCGACTGTAAAACTAAACGTTATAATAAGAACACCGAAAGAAGAATGCACATGTACTTGTTGAACAGCCATGAATTCTTCGTCTTTACGAGAAATGAGATAAGGTCAAAAGTTGAGAAGTTCAGTGGTCATCAGGGATATCATCGAACAATGGTACTTGATGTGTTGCTTTCACTTGGATGGAGACGTTGGCTGATCACATATAATTAAGGAAATATCCTTAACGATGTTTATCACAAATATTATTATCGATACATACACACAAATATCAACCATGACTATTTAATTTTTATCTTTAATGAAACTGTACAGGTGAAGATCATGACATGTGTTTGTGCACTCAGAGCGTGTCAGGGCAGTACCATTTCTGAACAGGGAGGGAGAGGTACCATGGAGTGGACTGGTAGGGGATAAGATTTATGCTGTGCAGTGGTAGAAATACTGATCTATAAACTTAACAGTGCACAGATAAAACTTGTGTTAGAATCCCTACACGTAAGGCTGCTTTGTATTATTGCCTGGTATAATGTCTGTTTAGCTAATGAAAGTTGAAGTTTTTGAAATAATCTGAGTTTTATCTTCCTAAAGGTACGACTATTCAAACTCATCACTACTGCTTGTAGCAGTCAAAGTGTAATCTTTGACTTGTATATATTTTGAGAGATAATGAGTTACAGCAGAGAGACTGTAGGTGCATGAGATTACTATAAAAAAACAATATCAAAATCTGATCTGAGGCTAGCTACAATAATTATAGCCCAAGGGCCAAATACTGTTTTTTTCTGTTGTGTTGGCTGTGTAGTTCCAGCCTAAAGGCTGTGGACTAATCTGAGGATTACTTCCTTTGGCTGAGATGCTGCACACCCCTCTGGAACAGTCAGCATAAGCCACTCTGGAGGTCATGACCTTAAAGAAGGTAGAGTCTCTGCCTGGGGACAAATTGTGACTTGGTGTTTTTATAGGTGTTTTGTTGCATGCACCAGTGATGGCATATCAGACACACTGTGGAATTTACACAATGATCAAAACAGTTTGACCTTGACATGTGTGCCTAAACTTGAACTCATTGACACTGAATCAGGTAAATGCTGATTAGATTCAAAGCTTACTTTCACAAAAAATTAGAAAGACAAACTTTTGTGTTGGAAAGAAACTCTGGTAGGAGGCAAATAGATGGCATTGAACTCTTTTATAGTTGGAGCGGGGACAGCAGTGGGCAGATTTTTGGTGAGAAGATGGTTGAGGTCGAGGGTTTGGGAGAAGGGACAGAGGGGGCAGACGTCGTATTGAAATAGGACGACAGCAATTAAAAGATTATTTTTCTCTCAATATTTAATTTCAATCAAATATGTTAGAATGGTCTAGAGTAGCATAGTCATAGTTTCTCAAAATTAGCCAATTGTTTGCCCCTTATAGTAACTGAACTCATGATGGACTATCCAATATAGAACAGAGTGATTACACTTCCGGTCGTAACAGCATTTGCAGCCTGCTGACCTCAGAATGTTTAATCTGGGACATCAAGACAATTACATGTACATCCCAGCTTGAAGCCAGAGATAATTACGGCAACTTCAACTACAGTTTAAATCATGCTAGCCTGGTCTTTGATAGTTTTGGATGTCTGATATTTAGATTCTCACATTTCACAATATTCTTTTGGCCTACCATTTTTGGGGCTCATTTTCAGGCTTTTGGAGAAAATGAAATGTTCATCGACTTAGTTCTGTGAAAATCAGCAATTTTGTTTTCCCCATAAACATACCACAGGGATGGCAGCTATCTTGAAATTTCAAATATTGGTAAATATTGGATAATTTGTTTCTCTAGTACCAAAATTTGCACGGTAACCCCTGATTTTTTTCCTTGATTTTTAAAAGAGAATGCTTGAAAGTTGGCTTGAGGAAAGTTTGAGTGAAAATTCAAGTCTTTTAAGGTGCAAACTACCCTAACTTAAATCAAGCACACAGGTTGATTATGTTATCTAACAGATATCAGTGATTTCATTAATGTTTTAAAAATAAAATCCGAATATAAAATATTTGTTAATCTCTAAGATAATTTGATCACGAGAGTTGATATTATCACTGCTGGTCAACGTTGCTGACCTGAACATTTTTAGTAACTTATGACGACCATTATGCTTTATGCAGAGAATTTTCAGAACTGAATTGTGTTCACCTGAAACTCCTTTCAGATATTTGTGTGGTTTACTTGCAGCCACACTCAGTCTGTTGAACGTTAAGATGTTTGGTCTGAACATTAGGTTCATTACGCCTATCTGTGTTTTATTTTTAGCTTATCATGGACAAGAAAAGTTCAGCATACATCCATTCCTAGCTGACACCAAATATCTGAACTTATCACACTGATTCAGCCACACACACATATGGACTTTTTCCATTGTTTTGTAAAATTTATAGGAAATGAAAATAGCAAGGAAGTAATGTCGACGGAAATTTGAGAAAAACAATATTATTTTTGGAAAATTATACTCTGTAAACTATGACTGTATCTCTTACAGTGAACAAAAAAAACAAGATTTAAGTGAGTGAGGGTTCAAGCTGATGGCATTAAGTATGGATAATCAAGATCTTGATAGTATACCTCTTTTTTTGATGTTTTTTCACTTTTTTGTACTTCTGTATTTCAGGGAACTGGGAGACATTACACTTTTTGTAGCAAACCACAAACAGTGAACCAGCTTCTGGTCCATTGTCTGTGAGATAACCTAGTATAATGGATTTTTGACTGTTTGACATAAAAATTTTATAAATGTGATAAATAAATAAGATACAGTTCAGTCTATGTACAGTTTTGAGTGGCAAAATCAGCATTTTCCGTTTTTTGATCTAGCAATTGTGAGCACAAGTTTCTGTGACACAGAAAATGTATCAGAAAAATGACCAAACTTCTATACTTGAGATTGTGAGGAAAGAAGAAAAAATATGGGATCAACTGTAAGCTGATGGCTAATATTTTTGACAGATACCAGAAACTCTTTAACTGCCTTCTTTGTTGGCTCTGCACGTCTGTAAGAGTAGTTGGAGGTCATATATTGATTATCTACTCCTTCAACATGTTTTCAGTTTTAAAAAAAATATAGCTGACTTCTTATATGATACAAAAAATCGTCTTACATTGTAGATAGTGGAATTGAAACTTCTACTGTCTATGCTTACATGGAGTTTGAACTTCTGACATACTGGCTTATCAAATGGAAAAGGAAACAGCACTGCCTGTTGGTGAGCAAAAACAGTGCAAAAAATCTGACCGCTTACGGTGGTTTACATTATGACACGAATTTGCTATCTCAAACACCACAGACAACCATGGAATTTTGGGTATGTTTAATCCTTGTAATACCATAAACCCATTACAGCTGTGAAACAGTCCCTAATGGCTCTGCATGGACATTTGAACCTACACTTTGGCTCACAACCAAATTTTTCTCATGGAGAATTTCACCAATATAGGAACTGACACATCGCGGAGTATACATTTCAGTCTACCCTGTGATTTCATCTTGTGAATATTTTTACTCATACCAGCTGTCGCTGATACTGTTTAATCTAAAACGGTATCACTCCCTGCATCAATGTAAATAGGTAACACGGCTAAATGTTAAAATCAATACAGTATTAACATTAATGTCTGTACATGAACGGGCCGGTGCTTTGATGTATACATTTGTGAAGTGATACTAAAATAATATAAAACATCTGTCACTGTATAAATCAGATAGAGGTCTGAAAACAGGCTCAGTTACTTACAGCTAGGTATGACCTGATTTCTCAACTTTTTGCCGTCTATTTCACCACAACAGTCAGAATTTTGCAGTCATATCATGTGTTTGATTGCGAATTTCACTATTGTCTTAAAACATCATATGATACATGTATGAACTAGTTGTGAGAAATGCAAATTGGTGTTGAAGGCAAATGGTTTACATCAAGCAACTCCCTATGTACATTTCAATGCCTATTAAATATATTAGCAAAATTTGCTTCCCACTGAAGGTAATTAATTTTCCTTAGTAAATGTTACAATGAAATATAAATTCAAATTTTCTGAAATAATGCTGGGTAGGAGCCTAAATCTTAAATCAATCATACACAATGTAAGAAATTCGCAAGGTTTTATGTTACCCTAATAGGTTCAATATTAATTGTTTCTCCCTGTTTTGTCTATTTTATCAAGTTTGGCCAAAAATCCATGTCCTTTACTTCAAAAACTATTGGACCAATCAATTTATTGGAATGATTTTGGGGGATATTATAATTTTTCCCATATCAAGATAATATCTTACTCATGAATGGTTGGTAGAAATCTCGGCTCTTGTACTTTGAGTAGATATCATAAAGGACAGGTTGATAGGAAGAGGTGAATTGAGAAGGTGTACTAGATACCCTGTGTATGTGGAACAATGATTTGGTAAAAATGTTAGAAATGACAGATCTTCAAGAATTAAAAAACATTGACATGCAATGGGGCATTGGTGATTGTACTGACTTAGTTCTTGTATATACACTGACTCGTTCACATTTGTAGAGTTTTATCAAGTTAAAACTCATCTGCTCACGCTGACAAAATATGGTGCCATTCAATGTTCCGGAAATGATGTGACAAATCTTCAGCATCCATTACTGAAGTTTTCATGAGTGCCATCTTGAATTTAGTCATAGATGTTTATATGTTGACAGACTTGTCAATCAATGAACTCACATAATTTATAGAACTCACATACCCATATTACAACACACAATTTACAGAACTCACATACCCATATTACAACACACAATTTACAGAACTCACATACCCATTTTTACAAAATACAATTTACAGAACTTTCACAATTTACAGAACTCATATACCCATTTTTACAACATACAATTTACAGAACTCACATACCCATTTTTACAACATACAATTTACAGAACTCACATACCATTTTTACAACATACAATTTACAGAACTCACATACCCATTTTACAACATACAATTTACAGAACTCACATACCCATTTTACAACATACAATTTACAGAACTCACACAATTTACAGAACTCACATAGCCATTTTTCAACACACAATTTACAGAACTCACATAGCCATATTACAACACACAATTTACAGAACTCACATACCCATTTTTACAACATACAATTTACAGAACTCACACAATTTACAGAACTCACATAGCCATTTTTCAACACACAATTTACAGAACTCACATGGCCATTTTACAACACACAATTTACAAAAAAACTGAAAAGGATACATTGCTGAGCTCAATTGTTCAAGCTGAAAGAAAGACAGAAAGATATAAAAGAAAATTATGATTATTTTTCCAAAAGGATGAATGTCCAATCCTTTTCCAACATTTACGATACTAAGCACACTTGGAAATTGTATCACACTTCAGTAATTTTGTAATAAAACTTTCACAGAGAGCAAAAGAATTACACATTATCTACAAGAACATGCAAACCTTAATTGAAAAAATATCATTCTGTAATTTCAAATTGAAATTTAATTGGCCAGCTATGGAGTTACAGTAAATTTGTAACAGCATCCACTGTTTTGAGTGTCGCCCTCTACTGGTCAATCTTCAGAATGAAGAAATTCTGCAGAAACTTGGACTCTGATTTTGAAAACTCATAATCAATGTTATTATTTGACGATACTACAGTCTAGAATGCTTTGTTGATGAAAAGGTCACAACAATGACATTTGATAATATCTTCATTGTCTTTGATCTGTTAAAATCATGTCCATTTTGTTGATCTTCTCACCAGAGTATGATATGGTCAGTAACATGCTCTCTGACAGCTGATTTTGACGAATGAATTCTAGTGAAGACTAAAATCCAGTTATTAGCATAGACTGGCCCTAGTCACTTGATTTTTCTCTTGCATACGCAGCAGTTACTGGTTGGCCAAGCTCTGTGCGGCATCACGTTTACCACTCGCTCCATGCAACAGTCTGCCCAAGTATAGTGCTTAAAATAGATGTATTCTGTTTTGATATTTATACGCCCATAGATTTAGGGCAGGTCTATTGTCAGCACTGATATTACTCATTAAACACATGCATACTGTATTGTAGGGCTGTGTACTTGACATTTCAGCATAATTTGGTAGCGTGACAAAAAAATTGTTATTTACTAACAGTAAAAACAATGCCACCAGATACATTGAAGCACAGTCGCTCCAAGTATAGGGGGACTGTCATCAAAAGTTAAATGAACAATTATGATTGTTACCGGTATATTGCTGATCGTTGTTTCATTGACAGGCCAAATTTTGGTAACTGTCAGACACCAATGTTTGCCTCCATGATGTTAAATTTCAGCAACAAGTTACTCCACATATAGAGGGCGCTAAACACCTCACTTATACAATGTCATCATGGTAGCAGACTTCATGTTATTTTGGAAATACTGTTACTGTAAACCATCACACAAGGATGGGCTTATGTATGTCTAAATACAAAGCAATTCCTTTTATAGGAACTGTTAAAGAGTGAAAACCAAACATTTAATCCATGACAAATGAAAAATGTTAATTTTGACATTTGCAACTTACATTGACAAGCAGCTGTTCCATGTGTTCCGCTGCAGCTTCTCTGGATTCATCAGATCCAAGCCTATAGAAAATATCACACATGGTCAGACAAATGCCACATTCTTTAAAGCCAGAGCTTTAGTTCTGATCGATGATGTCATGCAGATCTAGATGGTGACGGCTCTAGCTGTTGCCACAAAGAAGACAGTGGTTGTACAACAAATGATGTAACAAGTGTGATGACAGTGTCCCTTGCATTTGATTTTACACCATTTGCACAGTCATTCAATTACACAGATTTCCCACAGAATTCAGTGAAAGAGTTTGATAAAATGCAAGGACATCACTCTTAAATGACTATAGGATCTCAATATTCATTTTGTTCACTATCTCATATAGGTATATGTCTTATTGTTGAACAGAAATCAATGGTAAATCATGGTCTAATAGGATTGCCAAAGGATATCTATAGTGGGATAGTGTTTGAAATTAACACAGAAATTCTGTTGGGCAGCAGTCAGTTGTATGGTAATCAAATAGAACATCTGTGAAATTTGTTTTTTGTGGTTCCATCAAACTCACTTTTAGCAAGTGAAATTCTATATGAGATCTTTTATAGATACCCCATTGTTGCTGTGTTCTCTTTCTTTTTTATCCATCACTACAACTTAACCTAAATAATGTGAAGAAGATAGAGCTGTAATACCTCATTCTCAGTACCTTAGATGCGATTTTACCCCTTAAGTGAGTCAGAAATGTCTCAAGGGGGGTCAACCATATTTTTACTATGGCAGAATTCTTCAGGTAAAACATATAAATTAAAGACTACAGAAGCCAAAGTAAAGCTTTAGGTTATACAGGAATTTAATTTCAGAAATACAAAAATGGGGAATAGATACATGAGTTGAGCTAGTTTCATGAACAAAGAGAACTTTTTTCCATGAGAATGATTAGGCAAAAAAAAATGATTTGTTTCTGTTCATCACGCGCGTCATTTCAAAGCGTGCGCGTCAACTCTTTTTTTTCCTGTTTTTCATTTGCCCCTATGGAAAAAAGGGAGAATGTATCAAATTCCACCAAAAATTTTAAAAAATTGCGTCGCCGCATCATTTTTGCCACATGTCAATGACCAGAAACAAACCTATTATTTTTTTTGGCCTTATAAGTGTTTTATCAGATCACTATCTCAAACTCTTGCTGAGGTTAGAGGTCAACTTTTATCCAGAATGCATTGTAATATAATGTAGTTTCCCCCTCAGCACAAGAAAAAAGCTATTTAAATAATTGAGGGGAAGAGTCTGAATTTTCATCCACTGCAGCAAATGTCTCACACATGATGCAACATTCATAACAATCTACAACCACAATCAAAGCTATTAAAAATCACAGAAGCAGCCCCAACACAAAGTGGCTGTGTTCTGACTCTCACTAAGACCTGGGATTCAATTACGTCTTTGTCAAAACTTAAACTAGCAAAAATTACAATTCTGTACGTATCCTGCAATGTTCAACTGCATTTGAAATTCACAAAATTGGCACATGTAACAGTATGCAAAAAAAAACAATCCTAACTTCAGCAATAGATTCTGGCATGAATTTTACAGTTCACCACCACACGTGTACATGTACCATTGTATCAATACTTACGCATGAGCCTGTTGCTGGGTGTCTAGATCAAAATGAACTCTGGATAACTTCTCTTGAAGGTCTCTGACATTATCCATATCTTCAAAAGAACATTCTTTTCCTAGAGATGGACAGAATGGGGAGAAGATGCATGATGTACTATCAGAACAAAAATATCGACACAAAATGTTGCCATATATGGTAAATGACCTATGACCTGTCTTTGGCAAATATCCATATATGATACCAATACTGGTTTAGGTAATGTGCCTTAAAACTGAAAGATTAAAACCCCTGCCCAAACTTTGAGCTATTCCCTTTCAAAACACAAGAATAAAAATATGGAATCACTACGCAAGTTTCGGTACTAGAGAAACAAATTACCTAAATTTACCGATATTTGAAATTCAAAATGGCTGTATGCTATCCCTGTGGTAACCCCTTGGCAAAATATAAACTTTTCAATTTTTGCAAAAAGTACAAAACAAGACAGTGAAAAGAGTTTGAAAGAGGTGAGGTTCTTACTAACCAAATGCCTGCAATCTTCCAGAATGAAAGTCGTCTAACATTTGTAGCAGACCAGTTTCCATCTGTCGGACGTCGGCCACATCTGTCAGAAAGACATGTTCCTTGCATGGCCTGTGTTTGGTGGATGCAGCACTCAGTATCTTGTCTTTGTCCTGTTGATAAAGTTATAATTCTGCATAAAATTTTGTTTTATAAAACACATTTTCAATGAAGTTTACAACATATATGGAAGGTCAAGAAAAAAGATTGAAAACTTTTCCTTCATTTCACATTTTCCAGATGGTTTTTGAGAATAGTACCAAAATAATGTTATCGCAATTAAACAATCATAAATACATTCGAATAAAAATACCGCAATTATACGGTGTCGCTCAAATTTGATCAGAATTGGTATATACCAGTATGGGTACCAAGATCAACAATAAATGTTGTTTCTATCTGTTCAGTGCAGGAAAATTCTACGTTGATGTTATGACAATGATTTCTGCACAGTACAACCAGAAAAACAACAAGAAATATTTAAACCAGAAAAAAAGAATGACAAAAGTAAATAAGGTCAACTTTAGCAACATGCATAGCAGAAACAGTTAGTCCCTCTTAGTTTGACCATAGACAGTCTTCCCTCTACTGTCTATGGTTTGAGCTGGTCTGTTAAAGGGACATTATTTGTATCTTTTGACCTTATATTGTTGCAAACGAGAAGTTGATAATGTTGTTCGACTTATTGAAAGATGTCTAAAGAACGGTCGACCATAGACAACTTCCATCCCGTTTGCGTACACTGTATAGAAAAACCTTGGGTCAGAGGTTAATGGTGGGCTACCGTTGACCTGCGATCAGACCACATTGCTAACTGCTATCTAGGCCGCTGTAAGCATCCGCGTGTAAAAATAAACCATACGAAGTGAAAGTCGAGAGCGCAGTGTAGCAGTTTCGGGATTCCCTATTACCGATGCCGTTTGCTCAGTTACATTTTGACGGTCAGTTTTTCATGGAGATCTTGACGGCCAATCCTGCTCTTAGATACACCATTCTTTGCTGCTACAGAGCACATTTTGTAATGGGCATTTCAAATGCCTACAAGCTGCAAGAAGCCGACGACTCGGACAAGGCCTATAATTGCGGATTTTTTCGTCTCGTTTGTACCTCCATATGTAGACTTGCCCAAAGCCTGTGGGCATAGAAATGTCAAAACAGAGTACAATGAAGGGATAAACTTCAGTAGACAGTCACGTTATTGTCGAGGTGATCGCGAAATTGAAGCATATACAACAGAGGGGCCTCTACTGTCCCGGTCTACTGTCTATGATTGAAGCTGCTTTGGCGACTGACACGTACCATCATGTACATTGTTGGGTGAAAGCTAGCTCTGCATGGCAGGGTTGTGCCAAATCGCTGGCAGCACCTCGGTTGCGGCGTGCAGTTTCTCCACCAAAAACAACCCATTTTTAATCCCAAACTCGCACTGAGTTTCGTTTTCGAGCACACCCGCCGCGCCTGGGTACACGATTAGCCCTGCGTACAGGTCTTTGTGTTCCCGGCGTTATACGGCGAGGAGGCCGTATGACGCCGGGAACACACAGACCTGTATGCAGGGCTAGGTACACAATGTGCTCAGCTGCGCTTCTAAACTTACGCAAAACCCACTTTTGGGAGTGGGTCGGAGGCACGGAGGCCGTAAGCGACGTATAGGGTCTAGGCAACTGTCATTGCGATGTACTCACTTTTGGTTCGAAATGCGATTCAACTGATACAAATAATTACACGATGCATAGAGAATAACAACATTCGAACAGATCTTGTGTATCGAGAGGTGACTCCAATCGCGAGCAGTATCAATCGACAGTACAGTACCCGCTCGGCGCGGTGTCACGATGTCACAGATGCTACACCGTGCACTGTTCAGTCCGAGTGCGATGTTTCCAAGTTCAACAAGTGATCATGTCGTGTTTGTAAAACGAACCAACGTAATGGCAAGAAAATGCCCTAAAAATCTTAAAAGTTGACGAAGATTTGCTAACAATCAAATGCACAGAAAATGCACTACTCTGTACCTGTTTCACTATCACCACAGCAATCTGACATCGTTTTAGTTTTACCATTGACCCAATTGCGTTTATGGTTTTATTTGTTTCACAGTCCGTGTCATCGATACTAAAATCAAACTTACAAGCAAATGCCCTGTTTATTTCACTATTTGACAGTAGTTTGTGAGACGTGCATTTGTTTATGCGCCGTGAGCTCATCGATATGCATTGTGCTGAAGTTAGTGTGTAGGTGACGGCCGCTCAGCGTTCTAGCTGTACTTTGATAGTTGACGTATGCGTAGTAATATTGGTTATGTGCTGGGGTTCAATCATGGCGGTTGGTTCAAATCGCGCGGACGCCCTTACCAACATTGAACCTTGCCGTAAAGAGCAAGAAGGTGGTTTTACATATCCTTGAAGCCGTCCATAGTCACAATTTAGGTCTCCTATTGATTTGACCGGGGATTTCAGTCATCGAAAAAATGAAAAAAAAAATGAAAAGATACAAATAATGTCCCTTTAAAATGTAACAATTCATAAACAATGACAGGATATGACTCAAGCCTGTTTCAGTCACTGGCATGCCATCACTCCTGCACATTTGCAGGATTTCCCTTTTTCTTACCTCATTTGCACATTTTTGACACTGACATGTTCATTTGAACAAATTCACATCTCAACCCCTGCATCTACCTGTACACCAAATACTGAGATTGTAGCTTTGGCGGTATGGGAGCCTTTGTGTGTGACGGACATACATCCGCACATACATACCCACAAACATACAGACGCCACTGACTCATCATATAAGCTCTTTTTGGTATTTATATACAAAACCAAATATGAGCTAAAAACTACAGAGGATTTCATCTTTAATAACATTATAATCACAACTTCTACAAAGTTGTTCATTTTCTTTTTCACCGCCAAATAGTACATTATCAATATAAAAGGGTAGAATGGGGTTGGGGGATTTCAGAAAAACATACCGTCAATACAGTATTATCAATGTGTGATTTTGGATCTGTTTACAGGGAATTGGGGAGATCAGCTTAACCCTGTCGCTACTAAACTTTGGTGCTACCCAACAATGCTTGAAAGTAAAAGTTGGACCCACACATATGGGAATGGAATGAAGGATTTAACCCTTCCTGCACCACGGTTTGGCCCAAACCAGTTGCCATCGACGGTAAGTGTGGACATATTTACTGGAAACAAGGGTAGGAATGGATGAAAACAACTCACCTTTTGTGCTTTGTGAGAGTGTCTAGACTTTGAAGCCCTGGAGTTGTGTGTCCTGTGCTGTGATCTGCTGGTCGATGAACTGCTTGCCCTCTCCTTCACAGCATGCGAGGACGATGCAGGCGCTGCTGCGGTGGAAGATGGTGCCGCTGAGGGCGCTGTCTTCTTCACTCTCACTACAGTGGAAGCCTGGGAGGATGTAGCTGATTGGCTGGTGGACAGGGACTGGCTTGGTGAGTGGCTGCCGTCCAGTCTGCTGTACCTACCGGTACTTTTCTCTGGGTTCCACATTCTTCAACTAATGAAATGTCTAACAATCAAATAGACGTAAAGTTACTGAAACACCTGACACATCAATTTAACAATCTATACCTATGGAAGATAAGTTTCCTGTAAATGCAATGTTTTGGGCTGTTGACCAGGCTGTAGAACATTTAGGTTATAGGTAACAAAATTAACTTAATAGACAGTCACAAGAAGTGAGTGAGTGTATTAAGTTTGTGCAAAATGTCCTCATTTATCACCTAACTAATAACTTCCCACAGCCGGCAAATTTGCCAGCTACCGGCTATTTTCTACATCCCTGTTGACGGTTGAGTATAATTGCTTTGAGCTTATCCCTTCAACACTAGAGATGAAAACTCTACTACGAAGTGGTTTTGCCAAGGTTTGGCAACATAAAGTGATGGTATGTATATCAGGATTAAAGCATGGAGGTCTTGTAGCCTAGCATACGATGCTGTTTGTTCATGGCATTGCCTCCCGCCACAGCCCTGCTAAGGTCCATAGACAAAACCAGTGACGCCTGTACGGTCCAAAATCGGACTGCGCACATACAACACCGTGAACAAGCAGCATCGTACACAGGGCAAGGAGGTTTTGTTAAGTTTGTACCTTAAAAGAATTACACTATATTAAATGAAGTATGTATACTAAGAGGAAACACCCAGTACAGAAACAAACAGTTCAAAATAAATTTTATGTCGAAAATTTCATGAAAAGTTGATGGGGCAAACGTGTGGTAACTGTAAACTGCAACATTTGAGTAACCCTCATCGCTGTGGTTGTGTTCATGTATGCATGGAGGTATTATAGAGACTACCTCCAATCTCCATGGCTTATGTGTGCTGAGTTCTATAATGTGCAGTGATGATCGGTCCTACTAATTACTGCCCGTGACTGCCCGTAGCTGCCTGAGGACTGCCCGGGAACTGCCTGAGCGCTGCCCGAGGAAAAAGTGGGCCAAATTTTGCCCATTTTAACACTAGGCCAATAGGTTCAATTTATATCATGCCCAGCCAACCCAAAATATCATTGATTATTGAAATAACGGGCGACGCGCTGACCATTAACGTTTATTTGTGGGCAAGGGCGAGAGGAAAGCCAAAAATTAACGGGCGAGGCTTGCCGAGCCCGTTAATTTGGCTTTCCTCGAGCCCGCACCCACAAATAAACGTTAATGGTCAGAGCGGAGTCTATTATTTCCATTATATTATCAGTGAACCCAAGAAAACCATCAAAATTTCTGAAAATTTCCGGAGCGAACGACAACTGGGCCCCAGAACTGAGCAATACACGACAAAATGTCACGCGCGCTGTAAAAAATTGGCAAATCCGGAGATATTTTTAGAAAAAAGTATCTCAACTTGACCTACAAGTGCTCCATTTTATTTTGTGATTGATTATGATTTACGTTTGAGCTGTAAAGTTACGATACTTTTAGTTGTTAATCTTATTATTCATATTCACGGGCATGTAAACAAACCATTACCGTGTATTTGTGGTCAGTCATGTGGTTCAGCTCGACCAATCAAAATGCGATGGGCAGGGCATGGTAATATAATTGGCGTTAACCTGATGTTTTCTCTGGCGCTTTTGGAACTCAGAAGACGCCGGGCTTGAAGGACGTCGATGGCGCGTCGCCAGCTTACAGCAGCGCTGTAATAGTGAGATCATACCATTCAGTCCGAAAGGTGGTACAGTAACCTCGCCGAGCGCGTACAGCTTGACAGCCTACCATCCCTTGCACTGAATGGTATGATCTCACAATCAAGATGGGGACGACTTTCTAGTCGAAAGCCCGGCGTCTTTGGGGTTCTAAAACCGCTACAGAAAACACCAAATCAATGATATTTTTGGTTAGCCAGGCATAATATAAGTTCAAGCTATTGAGTTAGAGTTAAAATTGGCGAAACTTGGCCTACTTGCTCCTCGGGCAGTCCTTGGGCAGTCCTCAGGCAGCTACTGGCAGTCACGGGCAGTAATTAGTAGGACCAGTGATGATGTACTCTATAATCTCGTGATACCGGCTAGTACTCCTCGTATTCCCGGGTTACAAATGCAATTAATGTGTTGTACGGTTTGTGCCCTTTGCCCAGAGTCACCAACAGTAGACATAACGCTGTGACGTCTATATTGTATATAGCTGCAGTACAGTACACTCAGTGTGACAATTTTCGGACAACCTCAGTTTTCGGACATTTAATGGCATGCTGTTCGTTGTACTGTACTCACTTCGCTCTGTATTTATAGCGTTTTACAAGTCATGTGAGAGCATATTAAGTCAGGTGACGCTGCTGTCCCGTTTTGGATAGTTTTTTTCGGTAGAAGCTATTCTGGGCGCTAAAAACTGGGCGAAGTTAGCCACATCGTACAATACAAGGTGTCGAACGCAACACACACAGACGATAAGTAAGCGCCTGCGTCGAAATATAGTAAGTTGCATCGTCCATGAATTAAACATAACTAATTTATCACGAAATATTTACATAGTTTTCTAAACTCATCGAAATTGAAAATCGGGGGTTTGAAGTTTCAAAATATCAATATTTATCCCCTATAATCATATTCCAAATACGACGTCCGATTACTGCGATGGGAGTCCGATTACTACGCCCTCAACATGGGGTCAAAAATTTGACCCCTAAATAGAACTTCCGTCGTGTTAACAGCTTGAGGATAAACACAATAAAGTTTCGAAAGGTATGGCAATAAGATTTCGTACTGTTCGTCATTTATGAAACGGCTTTGGGCGAAATTCACTTCCCTGTCCGAAAACTGTCACACTGAGTGTAGCTTGTGGTTTTGCCTGGGTATTTGGGTCGGTCGTCTGACCCGTACCCAAGTATCAAGGCAAAACCTCGAAGCAGCTGTATTGCAGCATGGACTAATATTCAATCGCATCGGGCGGCGGCCCTAAACTATTTTGTGTCGGGCTAGAGCGTACGTGCAATCTATATCCCGCTGCAATAGGATACACGGGTTAGAGGCGTGTATAGGTATGATACCGGGGTATGATATCCCATCAACGTTGGTAGAATCTCGCTTCCTACCTTCGAAGCGGGGGACCACCCAGCTGACTGGGTGGTTACACAGGCTCTTGAGTCAATGCAGGCGAACGCTAGCCGCCACTGATACAATAAAAATCAATTTTTATTGTATCAGTGGCGGCTAGCGGTTCGCCTGCATTGACTCAAGAGCCTAGGCTGTGAAACATCTAGACCGAAAGTGACCGTTACTTACCTCTTCTCTCATGTACCACCAGATTTGAATGAAATGAATCCGTTGTACGCTTGAAAACACAGTAAAATTTTCAGCCGAAACGCACCGTTACGGCGTTAGTTAGATGTTTACAATCGCCATTTTGAAAGTCGCCACCAGCGACTGCAATACCATCGCCTATTGTTTATGTTCACCAGCTATTTTGCAACCTTTAGAAGCACGGCATGCATAGATAACAAATACAACTGAAATGGAATAACCGTTTACATTACGAGATTAAGCGCAGCTCATAAAACTTGTTTAAATATAGAATTTCAAGAAAAGCCGTTGTAGTGCAGTCATTTGCTTGACTTTTTAAGAAAGGCACACAAAAATCTCCATATTAGGTAAGCCGGGTAATGTATTAATAAAATAATCATAATGACACAAATGGTAGGAAGATTGCTTTTTAAGTCTCTTTAATAAGACAAACAAAATGGTCAAAAAAACTCAAAATAGTGACTAAGCAGAAGTTCTTGATAACAAATATTGTTTAAGGCCATTTCATCATTGTCAGGTCATGAAGCCATTGTACACTTGCCCCTTGCACAGGACAGGGGAACGTTTAAGGGACTGGACACAAATTACAGGGGGGGTGGGCCGGTGTTTTTTGGGGGTGGGTCGCCATTTTTCGCGCAAGCATTTTTGAAGGGTCATAAAATTTTGTGCAAGCCTATGGGGGGGTCACCTTTTTTCATGCATCAAAGCTGAAATTGCATGTGCACGTTATGGAATACTGAAAAAAGAAAAAATACCTATTGGCACTTTCATTTTCTGCCATTACCATTTTCGGCGCGCCCTTCGGGCGCAAATTTCAGGTATAATAAACAATGTATTGATGATCCAAGCAGCCACATTGATTTAAGTTGTCATGATTTCTACTTATTCAACACTATTGTGCATAACTGTCCCCTATAATGACTCTTTCAATAACAATTTGGGAGATTACTTATTTGACATCATTCTCCCATTGACAATACATTGGGTATAGGTCGGTGTCAAACGTTCATGTCGCTGTATGTACATTTTTAATTTTTTGAGGACATTGACAGAATACAAACTGTTCAGAATAGTGCATAGTGTCATCAATAACAACTGGAAGCTTCAGGTCGAACACCTTTGAATAACAATATAGGATCAGATAACTATGAGTTATTTGTAGTTTCCTCATAGCCTACAATGTATAGTGAATCAACATTTTGGTGAAATTCCAAAATCAAATTTCTTGCACAACCATGGACTTGAAACCACTCTAGTCTAATCATGAATATTAATACTAATAATTAGGTGTGCATAAATGCACAGGTTTACCAAGTTTTGTATTGGAAAAAAATTATTCATAGTTTCATCATAGACTGCCATGTATAGTGAATGGACATTTCAGTGAAATTCCAAAATCAAATTTCTTGCACACCCATTGACTTGAAACTACTCTAGTCTAATCATGAACATTAGTACCAATAATCAAGTGTACATAAATGCACAGATTTTCCTATTTTTGTATTGGAAAAAAATTATTCATAGTTTCATCATAGACTGCCATGTATAGTGAATGGACATTTCAGTGAAATTCCAAAATCAAATTTCTTGCAGAACCCATTCACTTGAAACTACTCTAGTCTAATCATGAACATTAGTACCAATAATCAAGTGTACATAAATGCACAGATTTTCCTATTTTTGTATTGGAAAAAAATTTCATAGTTCATCATAGACTGCCATGTATAGTAAATCGACATTTAAGTGATATGCCAAAATCAAATTTCTTGCACAACCATTGACTTGAAACCACTCTAGTCTAATCATGAACATTAGTACCAATAATGGAGTGTACATAAATGCACAGATTTACCTATTTTTGTATTGAAAAAAAAATTTCATAGGGTTTCACCATAGACTGCCATGTATAGTGAATCAACATTTCGGTGAAATTCCAAAATCAAATTTCTTGCACAACCATGGACTTGAAACTACTCTAGTCTAATCATGAATATTAATACTAATAATTAGGTGTGCATAAATGCACAGATTTTCCTATTTTTGTATTGGAAAAAAATTATTCATTGTTTCATCATAGACTGCCATGTATAGTAAATCGACATTTAAGTGATATGCCAAAATCAAATTTCTTGCACAACCATTGACTTGAAACCACTCTAGTCTAATCATGAACATTAGTACCAATAATTGAGTGTACATAAATGCACAGATTTACCTATTTTTGTATTGGAAAAAATTATTCATAGGGTTTCACCATAGACTGCCATGTATAGTGAATCAACATTTCGGTGAAATTCCAAAATCAAATTTCTTGCACACACATGGACTTGTAACCACTCTAGTCTAACCAAGAACATAAATATCAATAATCAAGCATACATAAATACACAGATTTGCCAAGTTTTGTATTTAAAAAAAATATTCATAGTTTCTTCATAGACTACAATGTGTAATGGATCCACATTTCATGTGAAATTCCAAAAACAAAGTTATTGTACACAGATGCACGTGTTACCACCCTCTTCTAATCAAACACAATTATGTCAATTATTCAGGGTCATATATACACAAATAGTGCATATTTTTAATTCTGAACATTTTTTTTACAGTTTTGTCATAGACTCCCATGTATAGTGGATCAACATTTTATGCGAAATTCCAAAAACAAAGTTATTGTACACAGATGCACATTTTACCACCCTCTTCTAATCAAGCACAATTATGTCAATTATTCAGGGTCCATATATGCACAAATAGTGCAAATTTTTAATTCTGAAAATTTTTGACAGTTTGTCATAGACTCCCATGTATAGTTTTGTCATAGACTCCCATGTATAGTGGATCAACATTTTGACAGAAATTCCAAAATCAAATATCTTGTTCACATGTGCACTTGTAAACAACCCATGCTAATCAAGTATATCTATATCAGTTATTGAACATCTGTATATGAACAGATATAGCTAGTTTTATACTGGAAAATACACGTTCGTAGTTTTCTTATAGTCGACTACATGTATAGTGAATCAACATTATCGATAAAATCTAAAAATTACATTTTTTGTACAGGCATGCACTTTTTACCTGCCACTTCAAGCAAAGTACATTTACATGAATAACACACATATGATTTGATAATTTTTGGAAAACGCGTTATATCGGCCACATTTTGCCTTTCTTTTGGGACGGCGACTTAAAAAGTATAGCAAGTCAGAAGGGGGTCTTTAACACATTGCGGGGTTTTTTTGGGGGGTATTGAGTAACAGGGGAGGGTCACTTATTTTCAAGCACGGATAAGGGGGAGGGTCACTAATTTTTGTGCATGAACTTTTGAAGGGTCACTATTTTTTACGCAGCGGTTTTTCGAAAAACACTGGCCCACCCCCCCCTGTAATTTATGTCCAGTCCCTAAGAAATGAGCACAGAAAAGAAACTGACAATCAACCTCAACTAACCCCTTGCTTCTTTTAAAACAGAATGTGTCGTAAAATGGTGTTGATAAGACGTATATTTCAGAAAGGACCTCCAACAGCAAACTCAGCTTGTGATATTTTCCACCAAGAACACATGCGATTCGCATTTTTTCTCGCAGAAATCTGCGGTGTTCCATTTCTTTGTCTCGTAAGGAAGAAGGCGTTTCAATGACATTTTAATTTTTAGCAAGGTGTTTAAAATTTATCAAGTTCGCAAATATTTTGTTCGATGTAAAATTACAAAATTAACGTGTAGCTGTACCGATTTTGTTTCTCCACCTTTTCTCGAGTCGAAATTGGTCCCTGTTCTAACATTTACCCCTAATCGATATCTTCACGTGTAAAATAATAGTCTAATTTCATCATCCTGGTTTGGTTGAATGTTTGACCCACGTTCCCTATAATTCAAACGCATTTGTCACGCATTGACAACTCAACCCAACCAGGGCAGTAGCGTGCTGGGGAGGGAGTTCACACGTAAATGTCAAACCGTACTCCACCAACCAGGGCCTTTGCCTGCTGGGGAGGGGGATAGCTGCCCCCCCCCCCAGGAATTTCTCACACTGTCAACAGTGTCAATATGTAAATTTATGGAAACTTCCCAAATCCCAGCAAAGTATATTAGTTTATTTCATTCTATTTCTTTGTACAAAAGCGAGAAATTGGTTGAAAGGAAACTGTTGTAGCACACCACTAAACCAATTGTGAGCGTCAATAACATAAAATCAGTTGTCCTAGGGAACGTTTCAGATGTGCCAGGGCGGTGGTTTCAAAATATCACGCCACCAACGTTCATCCAAGGAATTCGACAAGAGGATCAGACGCGCTGATGATCTGTGAGCAAAGCTACAGTAATCCCAATCTTAGTCAATGCCTTGTTTGATGTATAACCACAGGGTCCTAAGATTGAATAACAGAAAACGTACAAGCATCCATCCATCCAGACAGACAGACATACATACATACGAAACAAATTAATTACGAACGAACAACAATTATAAAGAATGAACTAAATTGACCAAACAAAAATAACAAATACAAAACAGGCGGCTGACTGGACAAAGATGAATACTGAAAACAAGAAACAAATTATCAAACGAACATCAGACTGATCAACCATGAGACTTCCAGTAGACGTACGTATCACCTTTATGGATTGGCCCTCTCTGTGGATGCTTACTTGTTTTTATTGCTTATTTTTGTTCAGTTTGCTATTTGTTTTATATTTAATGTATATTTTTGTCTAGCTTTTACATTGTGTCGAGAATCTACGTACGTCTAATGGAAGATTTATATTAAATCAGACTGTTGTTTGTCTGTTTTATTTACTAATTGATTTTGGCCAGTCTGCTGATTGTACGTACATTTTTTGTAATTCAATCTAAGGATTCTGTCCATGACCCTCTCTCTCTCTCTCTCTCTCTCTCTCTCTCTCTCTCTCTCTCTCTCTCTCTCTCTCTCTCACACACACACACACACATTCGTAATGGCTAGGGCCGCTGCAAAATGTGTTATATATAATAATAATATCGTGTGGATATTCAACAGAGAAAGATAAATTTGTTGCATGGCTTGACGTATGTAGATGCAATCCATATGCGTAACGTATTCGTAACGATGATGATTAAAACTTCCTCAGAATTTCTGAGGGATTATCGATAGTCTTTACACTTGTGTATCTTGACATTTGGTGCAAATGTCATCATCATCATCATCATCATCATTACTTTTTGCCATATTTTGAAATTGTCACCCAACGATGTAGTTTACGTGCCAAACGAGGCAATTGCACCATACATCAGTTACATTGGCATGTAAGAATGCAAGAACACATCATTATAATATTGTCACTTTCATTTAAGTTTCACACAAGACTCAGAATTAAAAGTAATTTGGAAAAACACATTCGAAGTCGCATCACCATCCTAAATTTCAGGTTATTCCTTTATTTACAAAATAACTCGTGAAAAACTGCAGACTCTAGTTTTTTACGCTTTTGATAAAATACACTGTGTAATTGCCAGATATCTTAATCAAGCAATGTTAACAATAAGAATAAAAGTTTCAGAAAAGAATATTTTCATTCATAACGTATCAGGATTCAACCGAATCAATATAATTCACATTGCACGAGGATTTGAGCCTTTTTACTACACATCGACATGGATCTAATATAAAATAAAATAAATAGGTAAAAACACAAACATTGATGTATTATACTTTTAAAAGTAATCGGTATATAGCATACTTCAGGTTTTATCGAGTGAGGTTATACGGAGATAAGACGCGATTGGCCGCAACATTTCGACCAAATGTACAATATTTCGTACTTTAAACAGTGTTTGCAATGTGATGGTATTTCCACGTGCCATCATAGCTTGTCAATAAACACATACAGCTCAGACGATCGGTACTAACACACAATTTCAAACTTTGGTCCTGAACTATCCATTCCTGTCATTGTGTACATTGCAGTGAGCTGAATCAGTCAAACTGCATTTTCCGATGAATCGTCACTGAAGATTCCAACTTACTTTTCATTAATGTTTAAAGCTTTCCCTTTGAACGCTATGAAAACCGGGGGCTCTGAGCCATGCTATTCTACCGGTCTCCTTTAAATTCCGAATTTGCAAGCAACTTACATGTATAAAAACCACGTCAATAGCGCTGTAAATTGAAGATATCGCCGACAGACCGGCATGGGACCAGCCACTGATACAGTTGTACTACAAGAGACGTCTCGATCGGGTACAACAACTTAATCTCTATTTATAAACATGTGATCGGAAGTTGTTTATTGTTAGAAGAATTTACAAGCTGTTTAAGACAGCGACCGATAACGGACTGCGACGCGAAGGCGTAGTGTCAAAACGGAGGTGCCCTTGCCGTATGGCGATGTGTTTATTTGCGAGCCCTTTTATCCGCTCTTTCGTAACTGTGTTCGCGATTGACTGAAATTATGTTCGGGATTGGCACTTAGATAATTTCACAAATAATTGATTTCACAATCAGGTGGTTGCGAACTTCGAAGACGAGGTCAAAGCTAATATTAGTGCATGAACTTCCGCCTTCAAGGCCCTGCAGCATTCATTTAGGGAGCCTTCAGTAATTACAGGGGGCGGGGAATTTGGGAGGGTCACTTTTTAGAAAACTGTCAAAGGGGAGGGTCACTTTTTATGAACCTATCTTGGAGGGAGGGTCACTTTTAACAGAAGCTGATTTTACAGCCAAACCTTCGATTGTGCTGGTGATATTTCCTGAATAGGAAATCACCGACGAAATACACCGATTCTTTTAAATACATACACATTATCAACAAATCCCAAAAACAAAGAAGTTGCAGTGGTACCCTACATTAAACACCTTGAACAGTTAAAACGATGAAAGACAAGAGACAAAAACAAACGGGACAGGTGGCAAAGTGTATATCAATTATGCACAGATATTGTTAGTTTTATATGTTCATAGTTCTCTCATAGACTACAATGTATAGTGAGTCAACATTTCGATGAAATTCCAAAATCAAATTTCTTGCATACACATGCACTTGTAACCACCCTAGTCTAATCAAGTACATTAATATCAATAACCAAGCGTATATAAATACACAGATTTAGCTAGTTTTGTATCGTAAAAAACTTATTCATAGTTTCCTCATAGACTACAATGTATAGTGAATCAACATTTCGGTGAAATTCCAAATTCAAATTTCTTGCACACACATGCACTTGAAACCAGCCTATTCTAATCAAGTGCATTTATATCAATTATCGAATGTCCATAAACGCATAGATATTGCTGGTTTTATATTTGAAAATAAAAAACAGTTCATAGTTCTCTCGTAGACTACCATGTATAGTGAATCAACATTTTCGATGAAATCCAAAAATCCAATTTCTTGTTCACACATGCACGTCTTACTTCCCACTTCAAGCAAAGTACATTTAAATATATATTCAAACATATATAAATGTACAGATATGGCTTGCTTTGTGGGAAAAATTGTCAATAGTTTGCCCGATAGACTCCTATTATGACTTGATATTTTTGGCTGAAGCACTATATCAGCCTTCTTATAATTGCACAAAATATGATGATCCTCCCTCAAATGCATGGAATATCAGTGTTTGCAAGAAAAAGAGTTACCAACCCCAATTTTCATGCACAAAAAACAGCGACCCTCCCCCAGATGTCACAGTCCGTATCAATAATATCTTAATTGACTTATAATTTTCCATTTGACCTTTGAACTTTCAAAGAATCCTTTTTGAACTTTACAAATAATCACTGGGTGAAATTCCAATATCATATTGGTTTTTCAGATCTGCTCTTTCAAATATGATATTCTCGTCACGTACATTTACATCAATTGTCAAACTTTTTTAAAGCACAGATTTTAATAGCTAGTTTTGTATTGTAAAAAAAATATTTAAAGTTTCCTCACATACCACAATGTATAGAGAATCAACATTTTTGGTGAAATTCCAAAATCAAATTTTTTGCACAAACGTGAACTTGTAATCGCCCTAGTCTAATCAAGTACACTAATATCAATAATCAAGAGTACATAAATACACAGATTTACCTAGTTTTGTATTGGAAAAAAATATTATTCATAGTTTCCTCATAGACAAGATAGTGAATCAACATTTCGGTGGCATCCCAAAATCAAATTTCTTGCACAAACATCCACTTGTAACCACCATAGTCTAATCAAGTGCATTAATATCAATAATCAAGCGTACATCAATACACAGATTTAGCTAGTTTTGTACTGGAAAAAAATTATTCATAGTTTCCTCATAGACAAGATAGTGAATCAACATTTCGGTGAAATTCCAAAACCAAATTTCTTGCTTACACATGCACCGGTAACTACCCTAGTCTGATACACAGATTTGGCTAGTTTTGTATTTAAAAGAAATTATTCATAGCTTCTCATAGACTACTCATAGATTATGTATGGAGGACCAAGCAACATTTCGGTGAAATTCCAAAGTCAAATTTTTTTCCATAACCCCATACAAACCTTTATAAAATTTGACCCCCTTCCAATCATTGATTGTAAAATTTGACCCCCCCCCCAAATAAAACGGTTTTGTAAAGTCAACCCCCTGATTTCCACCGACCCACCCCCTCCTTGTAAAAAACGAATGCTTCCTTACGTGATAAATTGCGACCCTTCCTCCAAAACAAGCCAGCCCTCCTCCCTGTAATTCCTGTGCCTAACTTACACAACGATTAAACTATTGTTATGTAAATTACCTGATACTGTTTCACTTTTTCCTGGTAAGAATATTGCAGTGGTTAGGGGGAGGGTCAAGTTTTAGAATGTCGGACAGAGGGGAGGGTCACATTTTAGACACGAGGATAGGGGGTGGTCACATTTTTATATTACAGGTGTGCACAGAATCCGCCAGGCCCACCCCTTGAAATTACTTAAGGTTCCCTTATTCTCCCCTCCTACGTCTGTTCGTCCGTCCGTCTGTTCGGCCGTCCATCATGAAACAATTTTGTCACGAGCGATTTCTTGGCTGGTGGATGAAATGAACAATTTCTTTGCTTGTTCCAGGGAGGGGGTAAAGCATTATTTTTTTTACTCAATACGCAATTTTATTAAAAAGCTTAAAGTGAACGTCTAGGGAGTATGTTACTATTGTTTTTTCGGGATTTGTTGATTGGGATAGTGGGAGCGTAAGGCAAAGAGAGGACTGTTAGGAGATTTTAGTTGGGAGAGTAGCAACGAGGTTTGCTTGTGAGGAGTTGTGATAGGGAAAACGTGATGGGTGAGAGGGGGAAATTTATCAATTTATTTAAAAACACATTAAAATAGTATATTTACATGCAGAAGACTCCTGTTACAATTTCAAAAAAATAACCGGCCAGCTTGGTTGCTCCGTTTTTAAGGTCTATGGTTGCTCTCGTCTCTGTCTTTACTTTGGCCTACTCTGTTTATATACTTATCTCTGTCAAACTGATTCTGTTTTCTGTCATTCTGTCTTTGCCCTCTGTCGACGGTCGATACAGTTTTGTTTGAAACTTAGCATCCAGCGTTCACTCCAAGCCAAAATCTTAGCACACACGCCTTATACAGGGATCAGGTGTCAACGATCTCAGGCAAACATTTCAACCGCCGCACGCCCGTGTCCTGTCAACATATAACAATGCTGGCAAGGCGTAACCACAACAGGTGACTATGGCCGTGCACAGGGTATGTAGAAACACAAGCACTTCTCTGGCGGCCCTGGAATTCAACGCGCGTCTAGGAGATAATAAATCTGCGTAGAGCCGCTGAGAATGTCGAGTGCTTTCACCGCATCGATAAAAGTGCACGAACTCTGTCAGTGTCCGCGGATGACTCTGCTATCAGGTATCAGTGGCTTGTACACAAGCAACAGAGGGAGTCACTCGTATAGGTCAAAGAATGCAGAAGTGTGGTGTCAGCTAAATCCATTTACTGTCACACTGAAATGCAAGGCAAGACTATATTAACGAGACAATTTTCTCTTCATTTTCAAAAAACCGTCGACAGAGAAGCAATATCGATGAGGTTCTTCAAAATGTTGTCACCATGCTCCATTTTGAGGTCAAATTTGAGTAGTATTTATCATCTTCAAAACAAACTCCCGGTAGAAAAAATCTGCTGACTCAGCGCCTTGTTAAATACTTGTGTAACACGGTGATTCAAAACATTTTGTCTCGGTTACTTCTCGCAATCACTCTGTCTCTCTATCTCTATCTTTCTATCTCTGTCTCTGTCTGTCCCTCTGTGTCTGCCTTTTTGTCGGTTTGTCTGTCTATCTGTCCGTCTGTTCGTCTGCCTCTGTCTGCCTCTCTCTCTCTCTCTCTCTCTCTCTCTCTCTCTCTCTCTCTCTCTCTCTCTCTCTCTCTCTCTGCCTGTCTCTCTCTCAAGGGAGATAGGGGAGAGATACAGACGGTGATCGAGATAGGCAGAATTGGGCAGAGACAAGCGTACACATGATAGACATACAGACAAACACACCAACCGAGGCTGGAGATGCATAGACAAACAAGCAGAGAGAAAGATATTGACAGAGGCAGGAAGGAAAATGAGATACAAAGCCGGATAGATGAAGAGACAGGCTAACAGAAAGACCAATGGTGAAGAATCCTAGACCAGGGGATAAATTGTATAGGAAGAATCAAAAGTGTGTCGATACTGAGATAACGGAAAAGATGAACCACAAAGAGTCCAACATTTAGACGAAACCGGACTCATATTTTGACATACTTGGAGAACGAGTTTGACAGATATTGATAGACTCTGATCATGAAAGAAGGTGTCCAGATATATACTAAAGAGACATAAGAGCAAGGGATGACGGGTCTAACCTAATGTTTATCGAATTGGCACAGTCTCGATATTCTGCAGGCTTTTTGCTGCAAAGTCGGTACAATTTGAGTGGATGATACGAATCAATGTATAAAGTGCAAATTAAGAAAGAAAATACTTATCATACAGTAACCCGTACTGCACCTATTGTTATCTGAAAGATTATAAATCCCTCATACGACAATAATTCATAACTGTGATCGATGGCCGAGGGCCCTCGGCCTTGTGTCTGATCACCTTGCACAGAGCTTTGCCAGGTCAAATCAAGTATGGAGTCCGTGTACTGTTTCATGACTTTATTCCATATCACCTCACATCGCTAATGTTTTCTACCTGGGCGGGAACACTAATAGAAAATACGAGCAATCGAGTAATGTATTGAAGCAGACAAAAGGAAACTTGAGAATCTCAGATCAGATTGACAAGTAAAGTTCGTTGGCAGGGGCATATCGCTTGCGCCCTGTCATATATTTAAGACAGTAGGTCAGGGTCAGCGAGTTAATTTCAGAACACTCATATCACAAGCTGAAGTAATTCTTACAATATATTTAGAGGCCCTGCAGTAATTTTCACGCCACCGATATACACTGCATACATTTCTATGATTCGTGATGTACATATCACCGTCGTATAGCCCTAAGAATAAGATACGTATATTCTGAGAAGTATAACATCGTACCTTTTTGGGTCACATGACCCGATAACAAATGAAGTATAAATAATGCAATATAACAAACTGCATCTGTTATTATCGGCAGACTGTTTTTTATGTCAGTGTTGTGTTGTTTACACATGTACACCATGAAGTGAATGTAAGCTATAATAGTTCAAATTGCCTTTAATATCCATTGTAAAATTAGTAGAGTATGGCCGTCTGACACAGTGACCCTGGGTGCAGAAGGCGAGTGCTTGTGACGAAAATAAATGTATTTTTGCCTTGTTTTCCTACTCTTGCGGTTTGTCTTTACCTAAAACATTACATTTCAGAAATTTTAATCACCAAGTATGCCACTGACGATAACAAAAGATACAGAACGGCCCATTCTCTCCAAAATCCCATTATAGTAAACTTTGGACCCGCCAAGTTAACAGGATACGCCTCAACTCGCCCCGAAAACAAGCCACGCAAACTTCGATGCAATATCTCACTCAGTAAAGCAATTTTACTGACACATTCGACTGTTTTGTGTAACGCAATTACAACGCCGGCCCTGGGAAAGGAACAGTTGCATAGAGCTTTCTAATGTTTCGCTTAAATGACCGCAGTTTGAAATGTTGTACCCGAGATTACGATACAGAATGCCTAAAATCCACAAGAATGTAAATTTTTTGTCAAATATTTTATACTGAATAAAATACAGATTCACCTACACTGGGGGACATTCTAAAGAGTGTTGTCGTAACTTGTTATTGCTTTCATGTCTAGTCCTTTGGAGAAATGTAAGTTAGCATCTAAGCTTAGCCCTGTACACAGCAAAAATTGCATCTGTAACCTGCAGGCCCTGTAGAGATCCTGACACAACCCTGTGGTACAGGTCTGTATCAGCAGAGATGTCCCATTGCTGTGAACGGGGCTGATGTGCAGGTCTGTATACTGGGCTGCGGGGTCGGGACTGTGTTCAGTGTTGTGGACACGGACCCGTGACAGGGTCTGGAATTTCTACCTGTCTCATCACTTTATTTTCAGGACTGTACAGAGCTATGTGAATACAGACCTGTGACAGGGTTAATGGTTTTAATGTGACACAATTGTGTCTGTATTTATTTGTGTCATCAAAATTAGCCCATTTTCCTGAACGTATACATCCCTGAAATCTGACAAATTTCAGACCCTGTAACAGACCCTGTAAATTCAACACTGACACACCACTGTTTGTAAACCAGTATTTCAGTCATGGGTACACTCAGAAATTACATCACTATATACATTCCTGTAATACCAGGCCTGATACACACCTGTTCATACACCCCTGATATCTGACCAATTTTACAGGTCTTGTAACAGAGGTTATTTCTTAGACCCTGTTACAGGCATGTACTGAAATCTGCCTGTAGTTTTCTTGCTGTGTAACTCATCCTTCATTTTCTTTATTTCAACTCGGTCTTCATTTTTGAAATCGAATCGCAGGGACGAAGACTTTAATATTGGCTATCTTCATGGGCCTTTTACTGCTGAATTTATATTTTATTTTAAAGCCAAACACAGCCACTTCAAAATGTCGGCATTTTACGTACTTCTATCAGCAAATGATACGAATACGACACTTGCAATAAATGGACTTTTGTTAATCCTACATTTAAAATTTAAGTTTAGGATACTGGATTTCGCCTGCTGTCAAACAAGTGTCAATGGGGTTGACGGCACTTTAATATTTAAAGAAAAAATAGAATGGTGGCCCCCCAGTCACAAAATTTCCATATCAGTAAAATAGATCCTTTTTGAGATAATATACTTTAGATGACCTAAGCATCTTATGGGGAGGGGTGGTCATTTCGACCATTGTCCTGAATCTGTGTCACACTGTCTTCCAACATTTGTAATCTGGTCAATATGAATTCAGGGGAACGACATGCCATATATTTTACAATGGCGTAGGTCTGGAGCTTTCGAGATAATAGCGATAGTTCATCCATGACTATGTAACAAGGAATACACTGCGTTACTTTCACTTGCAAATGATAACCATGAAAGTTAACCCAAATAGACGCCATGGGTATGAAGTCCCTCTGATACATTAAGTTAACGTAAATGATTAATGACTAATGGTATTACCCAACTGTGCAACTTGCGCACTCAACCGTTTTAGATCAATGTCTTCAAAGAAGAAAGCAATGTGTACGATAGTGTGCATGCGTCATTGCCACATTTCCCACTGAACTGTGTCCAAGGGCAAGGACAGTGACGTCGCTGTTAAATTTGACAGAGATTTGCACATGATAGTTTCCTGGAGTGCACGTGAAACACAGCAAGTTCAATATTTACCACGTAATTTGATCTTACAGGGTCTTGAGTTGCACAATGCCATGGACTAAATTATACACGCAATCCAGGTATTTTAGCATATCTATGATCTCGGATAGATCATTTAAATGACTAAGATTTTGCAAGACGATGCCTTGGTATGCTAAAATAATGTTGACACATACACGCCGAGCGACTTGACGTAAATTAAATGTGCAGTTGTGACTCATGGCATTTACATTTTGTTCTTAAAGTTTTTTGTCAACGAGGCACATAGCCGTCCGATCAGACCAAAGATTAAGCTTAGTTTATTTAAAATTCGTGTTTTGTGATTACGTTAAAAGTCCGTTTGTAACAAAGAAATGACAATCATTGGAAGGTCAGACATTGAAATTTGTGATTAAGTCTGATACTCTTTTTTACTAAAGATGAACAAACTAGCTGTCCAATCAGAATAAAGGTTGGATATTTGAACTTTGAAACTTAGTCACATGCCAATTTTTATGAGCAAATTCCACCTAATCACTCAAATGTGCCCAGATGGACCAATGTCACGAGGTTTTAGGCACAGAGAAAATTATCAGTATTACCGGTACAAAGTACCAAAGTAATCAGAACATAGCAAACTGAACAGTCGACCTCACATACCGATATAGTCCACTTGAGTTATCGCATCCTAATTAGATTACCATTTGATCGTTTAATAGAGAATAATAGGTTTTATAGTCGAATCGTTTCGCCACAGTATAACAAGGTACGCGCTGGATAAATTCCAAGACAGTTAAGGTGTCAGAGTTTGATAACATATGACGCGTTTGAAGTGCCCAAACACATTTTGCAACCTGATGCAAAGCTGAACGGGTTCATCAAACTTTTTCGTGAGATTTTTAACCCAATGAATTACAGTTGGTTCCAAAATTTACAGGCTGAGACATTAAAAGGCAAAACCTAACCAATCAGAAATATCATTTGAAGTGCCCAGGCACCGTAAATTACCTTATTTTAACCTTAGTGGGTTCATCAAACTTTTTGTAGCTTTTCTCGGTAGGTACATAATAAATTTAATAGTTTTCGTTTTGTCGATTTGGCGGGATTGTGTACATGTCTTTAAAATCACTGATAGGGGTACAATGTAACTCTCGGGTAAAGGTCAATATTTGTAAAGCCGTTTCTCGATCGCGACCGACACAAAAAATTGAGGTTTGACTGAGGTTGGTCATACCCCATTTCAAGATGTCTGTCTGTTTGTTTGTAAGTCAGTCTGTGTATCTATTTTGTCCCTTCAGTGCAAAATCGGTCAATTTAACTTCTTCCTTGTTGCTATAAAATAGGTACCTTTTGAATGTCCTAAATCCATTCGGATTCATTAACTGCCTCCTTATGAAGGACAATCTCAGAATTATTCTGAACTGGGTTTGAAAGCCTTTAGATGTCAGGGGCAACCATTGCACAAATAGTAAAAACTGTCAATCCCCATGTGGCCAATCGCGGTAAAACCATGTATTTTATCCGGTTTTATATACTTTGTTGCCCGTCCGTGGTGGATTGAACGGTCACGACAGACAAACTGAAGAAGATAGAGTTCTAATGGCACATTTAATTTTCGACGACGTCTAAAATGAAATTCATTATACTCTATCAGAAAAGCAACAGGTTGGATTACTCATCTAGCTATATCTTTGGGGCTTTTCCACCCTACCCCTACTAGTGTCCATGACCTATCGATGCTGGGTATTCGTCCTCGTCATTTCGATGTCGTTTACACTTGAATCAGACATGTTTGTATATTATACTACTACACAAGTGAGTGGTGGCTTCGAATCATGCATTAGCATCGCAAGTCGCATGGATTAATAACTTCTTTGTTTATTTACACCCTGGGTTTATATCTCCGATATAAACCAGAAACTTCATTTTTACTTTAGGAAGTGTCATGTTGCTCAGTCTTTGAATGTTTAAATCACTTCATCAGCTATTTTAAATGCTCAGCTGAAATTTTCGCCTCGCATTGCAAACTTATGCAGAAATGTAGCCCTGCGCATGATGCTGTCTGTTCCCGGCGTTACACGGCCTCCCACCACGTGGAAACCACCACGGGAACACACAGCATCGTACGCAGAGCTAGTAGAAATGCAGTCAAGATAGATCTATAAGGGTCATTCTCATACCACTCTATTGGGTGAGAAGTCAAGGTAATTTGGAATGTACCTATAGATAGTCCATGGTCGTTGGTGTATAACTTAAACGCACGAGATGTCAGGGCCAAATCCCCGCGGACGCGGTTGGCCGGGGTGAGCCTCAACTTTTGGCGTGGGTCCAACGACAAATCAAGGTAGTAGTGCTGCCACGCCTCACGTAAAGGCATGAGAGTCTTCAACCATGTGACTCTTCTTGTGGAGTTGTCTTACCGGGGACTCCGCTCCAACGTCTGAAATATTGTCAAAGTGAACGGCAAGCTTCAAGTTCTCTCCACATTATCGTTTACAATTCATCACTGCACTAAATCTGATGACTGTGTGCATTTACTGTAACACACACAAATGTTTGTGCCGTTTCCTTGTGTCTTTCAGAAACGTGAGGTTTTAGGAGGCGTGACACCCTCGAAATCATACAAGACACGTGGTTCGCGAGTTTCTTGATGGCCAGTAAGGTAAATAAACATATAAATAGAGCCGGTATATATAACAGCCAAACACATCGATTCTGAAAACCGTATTGTCAGGATAGTAAGCACTATCAAGTACGCACAATTACGAACAGCAGCAACATGATCGGTGTTACCATTGCACAGAGCAACCCCATCACTTACATCCTCGTCACTACGGCGTTGATTCTCTCTGCTTTCCTTGTTTTCCTGTACAAGGCGAAGCAGAAGTCCCTTCCACCTGGACCATGGGGTCTCCCGGTGATAGGCTGTCTGCCTTTACTGGACAAGAGCGCTCCGTTCAAGAGCATGGTCAAGCTGACTGAGAAGTTCGGCAATGTGTACTCACTTCAGATGGGTAGCACCATGGTGGTCGTTCTCAACGGATACCAAGCCATCAAGGAGGCCTTCGTCAACAAGGGCGACACCTTCAAGGGAAGGCCAAGTATGGTGCTCTCAGACTTAATTGGCGCCGGCAGAGGTAAGAACTTACTTTTACAATTTCATTATGCGATTTACTTTAACAGGAGGAATGCCATTTTACAATAACACAAGGTTCTCAACAAAGGGTTTAGCCTGAGCGAAATAACTGCCAATTACTTAGGGTAATATTGAACACTAATTTATATATATATATATATATATATATATATATATATATATATATATATATATATATATATATATATATATATATATATATCTTTGCGAGAAACTTGTTGTATATTGAACAATTGACATTGCTTGTTTTACCAAAGAGGTAGTGTTGCCTTTGAACACATATTTTCTTATACTTCAGTCATTGTTCTACATGCTGGTGATAAGAGTGAAAGTTAATCTTTTTATACAAAATCACTATGACATGGCAAAAGGGATTTTTTTCTCGTTCTAGCGAGTCAATCAAGACAAGTTCACTGAACAAAATGATAATAAATGTTAACAAATAAAGAATATTGATAACCCATTAGTAATACAGGCTTTATTGAAATGTGTTGAGGTCATAAGTGCGGGGTTTACAGATTCAGATAGTTAACATAGCGTTGGGTTTATGTCCATGATTTCGCATTAAACTCTTGTTGTCCACATACAAGTTGTCCACATACAAGTATCAACCGAAATTTCAGCTTCCCTTCGCGATCAACAGCGTGTACCTGACAGGTATGAATCTGTCCCTCGTGTCCAAAATGAGATATCTTTTTCACTTGATTTTTGACTACGTTTCCTAAGAAAACATAAAGCATCTTGCTATGTGTTTGTGCTATCGCTTCACTTGGATCTTGCAAGCTGAAAAACAACCAAACGGAAAAATGCTTTTGAAATTACACATACTATTATTGTTAGTAGTAGGGCTTTCAAATCTATATCTTCGGATTTACCAATCAATGTGTAATAGCATTTTTATGCAACAGCAAAAACATTAACAGTATACCAAACTGTATCCTTTTAGTTCATTAGTCAAAATGCATAATGTGACTGAAGTTAACACATTTGAAATTGATATTTACTCCTTTTCTTCTAAAGTTGCAATATTGTGTTTTGGACTTTTTTAATCTCAACATAATGTCAACATTCCTCGATTGTTTGGACACAGCAATCGGTCGGCTTCCTTGCTTCACTTCATGTAATTTATGCTTTGAAAATATGGACAGTTTGTAACTTTTTTCTGATGCTGTAGCCCAAGGAAACTCTGAACCACCCTTTCATAAATAACAACAATAAGACGTTCAAACACGAAAACCAAGTCCTGATCAGACGTTCAAACACGAAAACCAAGTCCTGATCAGACGTTCAAACACGAAAACCAAGTCCTGATCATCCCTATCGCCATGTGCCCCAAATTATGAATGATGTGAAAAAGTGGATTCTTCGATAATGTTGAGTAAGTTTACGACTTTGTCGTTGAGCAAGCTAGCTAAAGATTTGATGATAATGAAAGGTGCGGCATACTGGAGGAATGCCATCTCGATATAAAGTTGAATATATTAATGTTAAGAACTTATTTTTCAAATTGTTTGTGCTGGCCAAAACCCAACCACGCTTCGGTCAAATTAAATGTACTTATATTTACCATTTTATTTCCGTGTTTTTCCTAAATCGAAATAAAATCATTCGTATTGGTAGAGACTTCCTTGAGGTACAATCTAGAATCGTTGACTCTGTCCAATGACACTTTAAGCGGTGCGTCGTTCTACGAGGGCGTCGTTGATTAGTTTGCATCGATGTTCACATTGCGCATACACACATCAACTTGCGGTTTTAGCGTGGCCGGCCGCACAGTACAATAAATTACCAATAATGCCTTTTGATTTGTACCAACAACGTTAGTTTTCTTATAACTTTTTCAGTGTATAAAAGCAATAATGTAAAGTCTCACAATAATTGATTAATTATATTTATTAAAAGTACGTTGAAATATTGTAGTATGAATTTCAAAGAAACCGTCAATTAACCATAAAAGTCACATTATGAAGGTACTACAAATGTCACAATTTTTGGGAAGCAAGTGAAGGGGTCATTTTCTGAAAAAAGTTAGCATGTAAATTTCTTTTGTCTTTTCTATTTGGAAAAAAATCAATATCCCTTTGTTTAATAAAACAGGTGCAACAAGTCTCCCTACTTTTCATCACTTTATTCTGTATGGCTGAGGACACAATCAGTGGAAAAATTACAAAAATCCTTTCTCTTCTCTCAATCAAGCACAATTTTCTTAATCCTGTAAAACGGGAATTGAGAAGAAAGGTGTTTTTAAAACTACGTTTTCAGAATTGTTACAACTGGTCCAGGAATTTGTACACACATTGGAGACATGGTAGCTACGTTGGTACAAATCATGATGTATTATGGGAAATCTCTAGTACTGTGGGCCGCAGCGCCCTAAAAGCGCATTCCGCAAACCGCACGTTTTACGGCAAGGCTGTAAATCAATTTTACGCGAGAAGTGTATCACAATAACATTTCACGTGCGCTTACTCTTGCCTGAGAATAAATCACAGCATGGCGGGTTGTAAATGCTAGCACCTGGAGAACCGTATTTACCGGGAGCGCAAGATGCCCGACTGCAATGCATCTGGTCCTCTTCAAGAGAGGCTTGTATCAATTTGTAACGAGAATTCCCCGAAGCCAGTCCCGGGACCCACCATGATAACATCGCCATGGGGACTATATCATCAAAACATTAAACACATCTCAGGTGCCTTTCCGTACAAGTAGACCGGTAAACAAACATGTATATCTGAAGCCGATAAACTCCAAACCTATCGCAATAATTATGGTCACGCCACGGCAAAGTATTTCTTATAAGATAAGGGTGATTTGAACGATGTATTATGCAGTTTCAACTGATTTTACTGGTATACTACAATAAGTGCGTGTTGCTTCTTCATTAAAGAGCAATATCCTTGCCCACATAAATGACATGATGGTTTTTGTAGATAACATTGTCGAATGATCATACAGCCGTGCAACTGTGTTTGTTTCTCTATAGATTCTCTGGTTTGCCCAAACATCTATCCACACACTCAAAATGCAACTCTAATCAAAAATCTAAACACCCAAAAATAACTTCTGTCAGCGTTTACAGCAGGAACGTGGAGTCGAGGGTGAAAGGGGGCTTATGGTCTACTTATATACCTCACTGCTCCCTTTGTAATGCCGTTAAATCGATTTTTTATGTTTTGTTTTTCGACCCTAAAGGTAATAAGAAGCCATAAGGTGCAATAATTGTAGCATGTCATGTTTACAATAAAAGCAGGATAATTCAAGTATTGCCAGCAATCACAGTGTGATATCGCTCAGCTATCATTCGCACTATTAAAGCTAGCATTGTATTCTCCAGTTCACCATTAGTCTTATTACGGGCAAGTAAGAAAAAATATCAAATTTGTTCTATACTGCTGCATTCCATAAGGTTTTGCAATTATCCATTCAATGGAATATTATTAATATAATTACCCATTCAATGGAATATTATTAATATAATTATCCATTCAATGGAATATTATTAACCCTAAGGTTAATTACGTTTCACAAACTTACTTGATTTGCGGGGATATCTCTACGAATACGGTTTACACATTCTTCGGTTTGACTGAAAAGCTTTAAAATACAGAATGAGCTCAAAAGAATTAAATTAGTTGACCAGGATCTCGTCTATCATGCCCATGGCTTGCCGACAAGCATAACGAAGGAATGCAACTTTCTGTAGACTTTTGCTGGAGAATGCGCCTGCGTAATTAATACATATTAATTTGAGTGTGTTTCCTATTTGAAATCATATCCGAATGTTCTGTTTGTGTTAGGTGCAGTAATTTACTCGTTTTAAGACAGAATGTGCATCGAGGATTTATATACGGACTCTTATTGTTTTTACAATTATTTCCTAATCTACCGTTTGTCGGAACTCATTTTAAAGCTCTTGTAAAAACATTTTATCGTCTTAGAATTTCAAAAATCAAAATTCTATTTCCTAGTAGACTTAATGCAGGGATGGCGGCCATTTTGAATTTCAAATATCGGTAAATGTTAGTAATTTGTTTCTCTTGTTCCAACCCAGTGATCCCTGTTTTTTTCAATTTGATGAGAGAAATGTTGAAAGTTTTTATATCGGTAAATGTTAGTAATTTGTTTCTCTTGTTCCAACCCAGTGATCCCTGTTTTTTTCAATTTGATGAGAGAAATGTTGAAAGTTTTTATATCGGTAAATGTTAGTAATTTATTTCTCTTGTTCCAACCCAGTGATCCCTGTTTTTTTCAATTTGATGAGAGAAATGTTGATAGTTTTTATATCGGTAAATGTTAGTAATTTGTTCTCTTGTTCCAACCCAGTGATCCCTGTTTTTTTTTTCAATTTGATGAGAGAAATGTTGAAAGTTTTATATCGGTAAATGTTAGTAATTTGTTTCTCTTGTTCCAACCCAGTGATCCCTGTTTTTTTCAATTTGATGAGAGAAATGTTGAAAGTTTTTACATCGGTAAATGTTAGTAATTTGTTTCTCTTGTTCCAACCCAGTGATCCCTGTTTTTTTCAATTTGATGAGAGAAATGTTGATAGTTTTTATATCGGTAAATGTTAGTAATTTGTTTCTCTTGTTCCAACCCAGTGATCCCTGTTTTTTTCAATTTGATGAGAGAAATGTTGAAAGTTTTTATATCGGTAAATGTTAGTAATTTATTTCTCTTGTTCCAACCCAGTGATCCCTGGGTTTTTTTCAATTTGATGAGAAAGTTTTTATAGGGAAAAGTTAGCGAAAGTTAGTCTTTCACTTTCGAGAAGCATACTAGCTTAAGATGTATTGGAGGTAAGAAAATAAAACGATCAAATTAGAAAATACGTCAACTTCTTGCAACCTCACTGTATAGTTATCTTTGTAAAGCTGCAGTCTACCCTGAAGGACGAACTGTTCTCAAGTGATTATCGGGGAGAGACTCCCCTCGGCTAACTTTTAAACTTTTAAACTTTTAGAAGATTTGAAAACACAAAGTCCTAAAGAATGGTACGACCAAGGACAGAGCACTGTAAGGAGTAACCTTGTGAATTTCAACTCGATGTGAACTGGTACTAAATCTCGCATATAGCGGGTCATGGTGTCCGAAAAGGGCGATGGCATTTGACCGATATAGAAATTACGCTATCAAGATTAATATTGAAACCAAAGGGACACAAATAACGGCAGACTTTGGTTTATGTAAACTTCAAAGGCCTCTCCCTCTTTTGCATGGGCGTTTTGATTTATTTGAAACTGTACATACTATTTGACATTCGATTGTATTTTAGTTTCTTTATCTTCCATTATTGTGTTAAAAATCCGATCGTTTCCATGAACCTCGAAATGCACATCAATATTCATGAAATAATAGTTAAACGGATAAGTTGGTGACATGACAGTGTTTCATCCATCTTATGTATAAGGACATTATTTTACTGACTTGTTTCATGAATAAGATGAGAGAGAGAGAGAGAGAGAGAGAGAGAGAGAGAGAGAGAGAGAGAGAGAGAGAGAGAGAGAGAGAGAGAGAGATTTCCCATCTACGATTTCTACCTGTCAGTATCATGAGTGGGTCAAGGACACATGTTCGCTGACACGTACGTAGTATGAATTTCCGGGAAGAAATATTGAACATGATCAGAATGCCTGAGAACAATTTCTATATTTTCACCCAACATTATTCCACCATGGAAGCGGAGAAATATTTTGGAACATACCGTTATAAAGTTCTACCGAATTTTTTGCGGAAACATTGAGCTCCGTTTTGTCTTTAAATTGTTCTGATGTTGCCAAATTTGGCCTGTCATGCTTTTGGTCAGACTGACGTTCCGTCTTTCAATATGACTTAAGGGAGTCGTCATTATTTACGGCCTTGGGGCCGGAGGAATGTGACGGGGGACCACCCCAAAAATTGAAAGCTACAAGGGGGCTTGCTCAAAATGTGGAGAGAGAGAAGCGGGTTACTCAATTTTTGGTGCAAAATAAATTGAAAAACCTCTCAGATTGCCCAATTTCACACATCAACACCCCTCTCGCTCTCTCCCCATTGGATGTTCTAACAGTTTTACTTAGTAAAAATGCAAGTTGAAAACACCTCTCATATTGCACCAGACTGCACCGTTGCACACATCAATTGACACTCCCCCAGCCTCCCGCGTGTTCTCCCCCTGTACTTTCAAATTCTGCCCTGTCAGATATCTTAGTGAAAACCCTGTCATGATACCCATCCAAAGTAAACAATACTATGTGGTTGGATACTCTTTATAGAGTGAGCTTCATATCTACATTTTATCGTGACTTTGAATTTCGTTTTGTTGATTTTACTCTTTTCAACCGTCATGGGATAACCGATGATAGTTTAGCAGGGTACACCAGGGATATGAAAGATTTTTACTATTGCTGTATTTTTATAAATTTTACAAATACATAACTTGATATTTAACTTCTCTAAGTGAGGGGGGTCAGTCAGAATGTCTGTGTTAGAGAGGGGAATTACTCGAATTCACCAGGGTTGGCAGGGGGGTTACTCGAAATTTCAGAGTTTCCGATGAAATTCCTCCGATTTCCCCCCCAGGCCGTAAATAATGACGGCTCCCTAGTTTCGCGTTCATGAGGTTAGACTCGACATCCGACTGGAGAAGGGTCATGGCCAGTCACGAACTTGAAATTAAAGCGCGTTTTGTTGAGTTGTTGGCCTTCATCAATTTGATTATTGTCGTTTAGCTTACAGTGCATTGGAAAGTGACCATCAAATCAACAAGGTCGCGCTACCACACAAAAATAACAACACATTCTAAATACAGCAGTGAAGAATGCTGAACGCCCTACAGTAAATCAACACCAATGGGTAATATATTCAACTCTTATTCGCGCTCATTTGGTCCCTTTATTGCCCGTTGTAAATGCCATTCAGCAATTGAGCGATTTAAACAACAGCCGAGATGAACAGGTGACGAAATAAATCAAAGTGCTTCAGCCTCGCAACAGGGACGCACCCACCTCAAGTCCAAGCAAGATTGCAGTTTCAACACGAGATAGCTACTCTGTCTCGGTACGAGTGTGTTGAACAGGTAGCTAAGTGCAAAATACCTAGGCCCAGGGCTCGTTAATTGTCGCGACGGAACGCGACGTTCCAGCCTCAGGTTTTCGCAACTGTGCGAACGCCTTCTTTTTCCTGTGGAGCGAAATCACGTCTTTCCGTTAGTGCCTAAGGCGTGTTAGATTGCAACAGTTTTTTGCCCATGTCATTGCCATTTTTTAAACTGTTCTTACCATGTTCTTTATGTTGCAGTCGATTCGCTGTAATATGATCTGTATGTACCTATAAAGCATTTTATTACATGCCTCGTATATCGAACGTCGCGCGCTCAATAGGATTCAATGGTAACTCGTCGATGACGTCGCGGGCCGCATAGTCATCACTGGACTGAAAGTGAACCGGAACTATTTTCAATTTGAAAACTTTTCCACATAAAGTCTTGAAATTGCATGTTTTGCACAGAAAATCCGGTTTTTGGAAAATTTCGCATAAAAATATTGATAAACCGCATAACAGAAGTTTAAATACATCAATGCTATTTTTAACCGTTTTTCGTGTAAAATGAAAATAAAGCATTTGACTATAATTTGCCAATAAACGTAAATATTTTTGGTGCAAACTGAGTAAGAGAGGCATGTAATAAAAATATTATAGCCCAAACAAGGGACTATGTACCCTCGGGGCAGGAGACCATTTGCCCTCCTTACGTCGGGCAAATGGTCACCTACCCTCGGGCACATAGTCCCATGTTTTGGCTATAATATATAATCCTAAAGCCACTATTAACTGTAAATATATGTATATGCAACACTTGCAAATATTGTCAAACGACCTGTAACACCTTATGAATCCCCTGTTTTATTGATTACCAGAGTAGAAAAACGATAGAACTGTTCTATCGCGGAAGATCACTTCATTGTCTGCCTTCTACGTGTTTTTACAAATTGGCAAAGACAACATAAGCCAGGGTATGGGTGTTATATGAAATCGATCAAGGAACACAAGTCGCAGAGAAGTTTCAGTACTTTATGTTTTCCGGACCGGGGGGGGGGGGGGTTGTGGCTTCCAATGAAAATACGATAGAACTGATGTCAGTTACTGATTATAATAAACAAAAATCACTTTCTTTCTGTTATTTTCAGGCATTGTGTTTGCAACCTACGACGACGACTACAAAGAACAGCGAAACTTCGCCGTGTCGGCCTTAAAAGGCTTCGGCTGGGGTTCTTCCGCCTTTGCTGACAGGGTGATGAACGAGGTTGATGGCTTGATTGAAGATTTTGAGAGCATCGGAGCAAAGCCCTTCGCACCTTTCCACTACGTTCGCAACTCAGTCTGCAACATAATATTCTCCATTGTCTTCGGTCGCCGCTACCGTCACGACGATGCAGAATTTCGCAACTTGTTGACCACTCACCATCAAAATATGCTACTCTGCGGCTCCGCTACGGCCGTCAACTTCATACCGCTGCTGCAATATCTGCCCTTTGGTAATTACCAGAAGGTCTTGACCAATCACGTCTACTTCAGAACATGCTTGATGGACATGATTGAGAAACACAAACGCACATACAACCCTGACGATATCCGTGACTTCATCGACCTGTATCTAAGGGAGATAGAGATTCGTCAGCAAAGGAACGAGAAATCATCATTCGACTACGACAACATCCGGCGCGTCGCCAATGATCTCTTCACCGTCGGGACGGAGACGACAGCCACCACTATCCTCTGGCTGATTCTCTATATGGTCGCGTTTCCCGAAGTGCAGCAACGGGTCTACGACGAACTGAAACGTGTCGTCGGAACCGACAGACGGCCAAACCTTGAGGACAAGCCGAAGTTACCCTACATAGAAGCCACCATCATGGAGGTCCAAAGAATCGCCAGCGTTCTGCCTCTCTCAGTGCCGCACAGCTCTATGGTTGACACTGAAATTAACGGCCACAAGATCCCAAAAGACACTGTGGTCATCGCAAACCTGTGGTCTGTCTTGCATGAATCCGATGGCTGGGAAGAGCCAGAAAAATTCAATCCCGAGAGATTCTTAAACAAAGACGGCAGTGTTCACAGACCGGACAATTTCATTCCTTTCAGTGTAGGTGAGTTGATATAATAGAAAGTCAAGTTAACCCTTTCACCACCATGGTTTGTCCCAAATCCATTGTTTTCTATGGTAAAGTTGGACCTGTATACAGGGAACTGGGGGGGGGGGGTGAAAGGGTTAAGGTAGAATGCACCTCAAGAATAGGTGTTCGGAATTGAAATCATTTACAGTATATCTTTGGTTTGCAACTTGTAGGGGCTGATTTTGAAGACCATGGAATAACTAAAGTTTTCACTAAGTTTTGTGAAAATCGAAACTTGAATGTTTCTCCACAGATTTACACAGGAGTTGCGGTCATTTTGAATATCAAGGCTTCGTAAAGATTGGGTAATTTCTTTTTGAAATTGTGCATGGTGACTAATGAATTTTATTTCTGATTTCGAAAGTGAATTATAACAAGATTGGAACTAATTTGGGATAATTGGATGGTGAAGTAAGTTTTAACCTGCAAATGTAAGCACATCTGCTTTTCTTTTTAAGTTACACGCTTGTTTTTATGAGTAATTCGTAATATACAACATTCAGCTATGCGGCACCTAACTCTTTTGAAAAATGTGAAAAATATGAAGATCCAATTATCCCAGATTAGTTCTAATCGTGTTTTATTAAAAGTTTCCTCGAGTTTAGACAAAAGTTCAAGTTGTTCAATTTTGAATCGCGAACTACCTTGATAAGTTTAAAACAGAAAAAACCAAGCCGTTGACATTTTGATTTTTACCCTTTCGTTAGTATCCTCTTTCACTCTTCATGTATGAAATTTGCATTTGTAATGGATAATTTTAGTCGGGGGGATACTTCAAGGGGAGTTGCCTCGGAACTAGCAATTTATTGGATGTGCTTTCGTTTTTGCGGGCCTTTTATTATTACTCGTGCAATTTAAAACATCGATATCACATTGTGCTCTTCTTTGCATATATTACTTAGTGTATTTAAATGTGCGCACCATAACGAGGTAGTAAGCGAACAAATCTCCGATCTTTTAACCCTTTATAAATGACGATACATGTGCCATGCGAAGACGTGATAGTCCGATATGTCTATGTGTGGTTGGAACCGTTACAGCACTAATGTAATGATGACTGAGTGTTAAACGGTTTGTGAGGCAGAGAGGTGTGAGATAGACACGGGTTTTGGCAAACTTTGTAATCTATGGCACGTTAGACACAAAAGAACCCGCCCATGTTTATCTGTTTGAAAACGTTTATTCTAGATAAGGCTTATCAGACTGATAGTATGAATGAGGTGTTGCCTCTGGACTTTGAATGAAGTCGCAAAACCAATAATTTACATTATTGACACATGCTATTATTATATTAACAAAGTACCCGGATTTTCCACCACATTGCTTCCCTCAGGTGCCCGTATGTGCCTAGGTGAACAGACGGCCAAGATGGAGCTCTTTCTCTTCTTCTCATGCCTGATACACAAGTTCAAGTTCGGCATGCCAGACGGTGCATCATATCCAAATCTGGTTGGTAAGACAGGGATCACCTTAAGTCCGCATCCATATGAAGTTTGTGTCTTCCCGAGGGCGTAATGTACAGACGATCATGTCCGACGACATTATGTCTACTTTCGTCAAAATGCTCCAAACTTTCCATCTATCAAACCATCTATCAAATGTAAGACATATATTCCAAGCCATATATTCCGATGTATGACGACCATACCGATTATGGTATTGAATTTGTGAATTTGCACAATCTCATTTGTCCGAGACAGCTAGAACAAGCTCCTTGCGACTTTGCTTGACTTTTATCGAAGTGCATAGGCACTTAAGCATTTTAAGACTTCGTAACGATCTCGTCATGAGCAATTCTCTCTAATGTATAGAATCTCCCTTACTGCATCAAAATACAATTGAGGGCGTTGGGGATATTAAAACATTTTCATACAGCATAGAGCTACAACCGTTGATTAGATGTAAATTAGAGTGTCTAATTTTCTCTTTTTGTTTGCATGTAACTTGGTGCCAATTGGCACATGTTCCTTAATCGACACAGCAGTAAATATTCTTTATATTGGAGAGAAATGTTCGCAGAAAATCTGTAGTCTCTGACATCCTTAAAAATGCAAAATTAGATACGTTTGTAATAAAAAATATCTTCAAATAATGTACGTAATTCGATACTTTTTGAAATGATCATTTGGATAGCTACAGAATAAAAATGAAGGACATATAAACTAAACTGTAAATTCATGTATTACTTTGAGAACGGTACCATGTTGTATTTCTTTTGATTTTTCAGGGACGTTATAATTTCTGTAAACATTCAAACGTTGTAAATATTTCCTACTTTCCATGAAAACTATATGTTTCATATATTTGCCTTACGATAGATAACGCGTTTGCGTCAACTTGATACATTCCAAAGGACGACGATGTCGATTTGCCAGCGACAATATTTGATGAATTGGTATCTGTATACTTTGTACCACCTGTAAATATTTAACTTGGACGTGTCGTGAAGTCAGATACGTCGTCAAATTTATGTGTGTGTTATTCATTATTTTACAAGCGTGTCGTTCTGTCAAGAATTTGCCGACTAAGCATAAATATGTGTATGTTTTTTTTTCTTTTATCTTGACATAACGAAATGTTCTGTTGTCTTCTAGATCGATTGATTTGTGTTGTTTTTTTATTTTTATATGACAAAGTACGCGTACATATATCCTTAGAAAAATTCTTGCTGATATTTTATCACAAATAACCAAGTGTATGAAGAAAAATAAATGGGTGCCTCGGCAGACTATCGAGGCACCTACATGAAGATAAATTAAACCGCCAGCTCCCTTTTTTTCTTCGATACTTTTATTTCGAAATCACCGTGCATTAAAACCGTTCAACTCAGCTTTGACCCTGGTGCCCTTTTTTGTTTCGACAAAAAACATGATTTTGCTGTTTATTGAGTAAAAAAGCCACCATACTTTCGTTAATGAGTTAAATACTTAGGGGAGTTGTTGATTTTCATCGCCAAAATTAATCTGAGACTCGAAGTTAGGCTTTCTGTGGGTCAAGAGTGCACAGAATACATGTAGTTAGTAAGATTTGTCTCTTTCTTGCAACTGGTACATCATTATCTCTAAACAACAGTTAACAACTGTCATAATTAATTTTTGGCAGACGATGTAAAGATAATGTCCAGACTAGCCTGCTGGTATCTCGTTTTTAATATCATAGTAAATCCTTGTGACGAACTCTTGTGATTGAGGAATATTCAATATTTCAGCGTGTAGCGTATCTGTGTTTTTTTTTCACATCATCCTCACACATGCACCTGATAAAAGTGTTTATGATTACAAAGGGCGTCGACCAATTTGTATGAATCTTTCAAGATCCAAACAAGGGCTGTATATTTGTTCGTTTGTGACGTTTGTCAAGTTTTTTCGACTATGGTTACGATTGTTGATTTTGATCAAATGTGAAGGTATAAAATCACAAGAGTGATATAAAATAAATGGTAATTCCATGATATCGTGTTTAAGTCAACATTTTCGGATTATATGTGTGTGTCTGTGAGAGAGAGAGAGAGAGAGAGAGAGAGAGAGAGAGAGAGAGAGAGAGAGATATCACGGCTCTGTCATCTGCTACAAGTGACTCAAATAGGTAAATGACAAGCATGTTCTGTCACGAATGCAAGTTGAACTGTTCAATTATACGAAGTAATGAATCAGCCGCAATATAATCAACGATTTCACCACATCGAAGTACACGGGAGCATAATAGACAGGTATTATGCAAAGAAATGTGACATCATTGTCATCACCTAAGTTTTGCTGTTCTCAGTCGACTGAATCCATTGGTTTCACAACTTAGAGATTAGCACCGGAGAGAAAGATGAGAGAAAAGGGATAGAGAAAGTCGAGACAGAGAGATATGGGGAGACGGAAAGAGACATGTACAGTGAAAAAGACAGACAGAGACAGGAGACAGATGCATGGAGTATAGCGAAATAAACACTGAGACAAATTAAGACAGTAATACGAAGGAGAAGGAAACACAACATAAACCCAAATGTGATAGTCAGTTTCGTCCGATAAAAGTATACTCCACTTTATATATTTTGGTACTGCGTTTGCATGCTATGTGTTTTTACGTACTTTCTCATTTGAAAGCCGACTCAACGAAATTCAAAAACTTTGACGTGACAAGTAATAGATGACAATCTGATTCCATAAATCACTGCCGATTTTGGGTTGTCTACAATTCACATTATAAAATATATGCCTATGCCCTCTAAAGGAAAAACATATGACTCAGTTTTGACAGTGGAATTTGGGTCCGTGGCTAATGGCGGCCAAGTACAATTTTAATATTTCCACAGACTTTTTATCACGTGTATTTCACATGTTAATCTCAGTTAAACAGGAATGTCTGCATATCGGAAAACTATAACTCGGCTACAACTTATCTTGCCGACTGTGGATAGGCAAAGTACTCGTGAAATAACTAAACTCCACGAAGTTTCCACCGACATTGAATATGATATTGGGACCTAAAACTGATTTCTCATCATTTGAAGTTTATGGAGTTACTCTGGGTCATTGATCATACAATTACACTTGAGTAAGGCTTTGCTGTTTTAGGTCCCGATTAAAGTGGGGAAGATGTCCGATCGTTTCGTAACTAACTGTCGTCTAGAAAGAATGTAACACTCTTACTCGTTAGACAGGCGTAAAGGTTACCTACCTGTGGAGGCTTTTTCATTTAAACATTGACCTGCTAGGTGGCTGTATGTTGAGAAAAGGTCAATCATATACCTGAATATAAGCTAAATTTGCAAAGTAAGTTTATTTATTTGAATTTTGAGAGAAAAACGGGAAAATTCGGCCATTTTGGAAACTTTTGTCCGCTCCGGCGGACCTTTTTATGTTGAGCTGCCAAAAGCGAATTTTAGCATGTCGGAACATTTAAAACTCACGTAGTACTTTCCTTTCGGACTGACTTCGTGAGTAGCCAAAGCACTCCAAATGACCTACTGGTGGACATAAGTCCACAAAGTTTCCACCGACATCGAATAACATATTTGGTGCTAAATCTGAGTTCTCACAAATCTTTCAAATCTGTAGCTCAAGTTAAGAAAGCTTTGCTCAGGCTAGAAAACTCAAACACATGTACTACCCTCTTTATGGACCAATTTCGTGGCTAATCAAAACACTCCTCATGACAGTGAACTAATCTCCCTAAAGGTTCCATCGATTTTGAAAAAAAAAGCTTAGACAGGGCGCAAAAACAAAACAGCAAAACAAACAATTGTCTGTACTTTGGATTGACATGGGGTCACTATGGCCCGGGTACGGGTCATTAACCTTACAAATTCACTTGAGCAAACAGTTGCTATGCTCTTATTTCTCGTTTTGGTCCATATTAATATTGAACACGATTGGAACTAATTTGGGATAATTGGATTTTTAAATTTTTCAAATTTCGCAACAGTGTTAGATGCCGTATAGCTGAATGTTCCAATATTACAATTTATTCATAAAAACAAGTGTGTAATGTAAAAAGAAAAGCGGATGAGATTACATTTGTAGATTAAATCGGTATTACTTCACCACCCAATTATCCCAAATTAGTTCTAATCGTGTTATTGGGGGAATATTGTGTCGATGCCCGATTGTTTGGTGGCTAAATGTCTTCTAGAAAAAATGTCACACTCTTAGTTTAGTGATTGGATTAATGTTTACTTACCATATCGTCTCATTCTGAGTAAGTTTCTTTACAGGTTTGAAAAATCTGCTTCAAATTTCTTTGTGAATATTTGAATCCATGGAGCACATCCACTAATGCTGATTATATGATTATACTTTTTGGTGCCTAAATTTTCCTTGCGGCTGCTTGTGATTAAATTGTTGCCATATTAGCACAAACAGTATATAAATTAAATATTTATTTAGATATGTGGTGTTAATTTTAAGTGTGTCGATTGCATTTTGAGTAAAATTTAAAAACAAAAGAGGTGAAAAATAATGTTTTTACTCGACCATCTGTTGAACATATTAGCTACGGGTAAAAAAAATACACTAACTGTTAGATAACATAAGAGTTTATAAAGTTATAAACATAAGAGCAACCGGTACTATTTGTTTTTTTGGGGTTTTTTTACGGCGGTTGCAAATTTTCTGATGGGAGAATTGTTTAATGAAGCTTAGCATGGGCAACTGGCAACTGGTATTCTGAAATAAACCCGTCACCGAAAGGTGTAAACGACTTTGCAACTGTGACCACATCTCCCTGGCAAAGCGAAGTCAGTTTAGGCTAGTGAGGGCGCTAGACTGTCTCGTCCACGAAAGTTTTATTGAGATAGCGTCGAAGACGTTTGATTGTTAAATTTTAGTATTTTATTCAATATCAACGCCATTGACATACATATGACCTTCAAAATTGTTATTGAGTATAAGAAATTATAAGTCTACTCAAACAGCTTTCTTGTTACACCTACATCATACATCTTTATTTGTGATTCAATTGTAGTTTTGGATCCATACACTGATATTTCAGTATAGTTTATTCCAACCATTTAATGAAAAATACACTATTAAAAGGGAAGTTTTTGGTGTCTCCAATTTGTTTTCAGAAAGTTCCAAAACGCGCAGTGTATTGATCGCATAAGATGTATCCAACGTTAAACGTCCGTATGAAGGCGCTGTACCTACCAGTCTCTTGCTTGATTTGTATTTCGGACATTTACCATAGTAACAGAGCCTATGCCTTACGTCCAAAGTAAGTGCGCCAAAATGTCTATAACTTCAGGGTGCTTCTCGATTCTTGCAATGCGAAGATAAGTTGAGTGTATGTTGTAGGAAAGGCAAGATGAAATTTAAAGCACGAAGAAAATGACGTTGCGTTGTTCCGTTCGGTAGCTCAAACATAGGTCTGGAGAAAGACGAACGATGATGTAATTTACATCAAGAGTGAAAAGGAGAGTTTACAGAGCCATTTGAACTACTCTTCCGAAACATCACAATTTTTGCACTAACTTCAATAATTGTTAGGCTATCTTTCTCTATTTCTGTTTTCGTGATTAGTTTTCCTCCTGCAAAGCACAGTTTGTGCTTCTAAATTATCTGCCTGGTTTTGGACATTTTAAACGGAGAATGAATTAATTCGTTAATTAACATATGAGTGAGTGTGTATGTAAGTGAGTGAGTGTGTGTGTGTGTGGTGTGTGTGGTATGTGATGTATGTATGTATGTATGTATGTATGTATGTATGTATGTATGTATGTATGTATGTATGTATGTATGTATGTATGTATGTATGTATGTATGTATGTATGTATGTATGTATGTATGTATGTATGTATGTATGTATGTATGTATGTATGTATGTGCGTGCATGCTGGTGTTGTTAGAAGCGCAAGTAAAGTTCCAAACATTAATGCACTGAAAGTATGTAAAGATAATTCGTTCGAACACATACCTCGATATACATCCAATAAATGCTTATATTTATGTGGAGCTTTTCAGCTACCTTTTAAGCCAAATAAACATCGCAAAGGCAGGTATCACATATAAAAAGGCTTTAAAATGCAGAAGCCGTGCCCTAAAATATTAAAGATTACAAAAATGAATGGTTTGCTCTAAACAGAATATGTAATGATTTTAATCGACATAAGACACGCAATAGAAAGGAAAGGTAGAGCACAATCGTTTCAGTTCATAACTTCTGGCTCGAAACACCACTGCCTCCCATATATATATATATATATATATATATATATATATATATATATATATATATATATATATATATATATATATATATATATATATACTCATTATGTATATATACATATAGTTAATAATATTACTTCTATTATCGTACAAAAACACATGAGTCACAGAAAGTCTCATCAAAACTCTTTTAAAAATTGTTACAAAAGACACGGTCATAGCTAAACACTCACCTTGCCCTTAAAGTCGATACACTGAAACCAGTATGCAAACACGGTACATGCATCGTCGATACATAAATATACAATTTTTTTATCTCATTTCAAGCAAGTATGTTAATAATTTATGTGATGATTCAGGTTTACTCAGATTTATTACTTCTCAACACGCATCATTTATTTTGACAATAGCTGTAACTTTTGAAAATTCGTTTCCTTCTTCTGCGTAAATCGTGTAAAAATACATTTTACCAATTCAAATACAGGGCATAATAAGCATAAGCTTAATGTCTTACATTTGCAAGAGCAATATTAGGTCTATTATGCAATGTTTTTGTTGGCAAATGAATTCCAGCGTCTATAAAACATTAGTCGATACATGTTTTTTGACATCTTGAACTCAAAGCCCTGTGGCATGATTTTGGGAGTAGGAATAAAGTGTTTCAAACTGCATCAAAGGTTACAGCTAATGCAAAATTGATGTCCTGTGGTAAAACTAATCGCCAAGGGCACGCGATCACTCGTCATACATCCCATAATAATCTTTTACTCATATTCAGTGCCAGGTCACTGAAAAGACAAAATGGCTACAAAACCGCAGTTAAATAATTCACGGTTTTCAAAATTTAAAAAAATTGTCAAACGTTTGATGACGGAATGTCGGGCAGTTGTTCTACTCCCTCGCTTGCCGACATGAAATAGTCCATCATTCCGCTTTTTCGAGTCCTCAGTTCAGAATTAGAGGGCGCCCTCTGGCCACTGAACAGGGACATAGAAAAATGGCCGCTCAGCAATGGCGGACTCGGAGACGATTCACGGTCACGGAGAGAGTCGTTTCTACCGATCTCTGATTTCCGTGAGTTGTCCACTGGCCTCACATAATCATCTCGGGAATAAGAATACGGATTATTGTTAACAAATGTCATTTCTTCGCCCGGATGTGGCGCTGAATAGCTCCTCGTCGAGTAGCAGTTTTCAAGTGAAAGTATATCATCGCTGTTTTTACTGCAAGTCCTTGATAAGGACGGGCACTCAGGGGATTTGTTCATCGGGGAGCGATTATCGACCTCTCCATCACTAAGTGACCTCAGTCGCTTGAGTTTTTTCTTTGTCGGCTCCGGGGCCCCGGTGACAACGGAGCCATTTGCATTTATTCTATTACAGGAGGACGAAGAGGAGGTTCCACTTTGGCTCGACTGTATCCCCTCTGTTATTTCAGCGATAGTGCAACTTCCCTGGCTCATTCTTCCAAGGCTGCTTTGTGACGATTGCAACCGTGATCCTGTACTATGGCTAGCCCTGGATGTCGCAGGTCTCTGACTGCCCTGACTGGACCTTGAGTCCATGGAAACGGTCCTCTCCCTGACATCAAGGGAATTTCTAGGGTCCCCATCATTTGTGTCCACATCTAACAAAGCGGGTTCTGATAGGTGGATCTCTTGGAAATCTTGGTCACAGTTAAGTTCAATGCTGTCGTCGTCGAGTGAGCAGTGAATGCCGTCAATGCTGCGCTTCGGCGATTCTTCCATTGGCTGTTCGTAGAAAACTTGTACCTTCTCGGAGACGACACTTATTTGTTGATCGCCACTATCGGCTTCTTCGTGCTCGCTTTCTGGGATCATCTTCGTCAACTCATTTGCATCTTCGGCGATGTCGCTCTCCTGAACGTTATTGTTAGAGACGCTATCTGTCAAGGGAATAACGTCACTCTGTGAATACCTGTACCTGTGTGGGGACGACCTCGTCGATGCCAGATCCCTCTCTATCGCCCTCATTAGACTGGCTTGTCCGCTATTCTGCTTTCGTCTTTTCAACGACCTGCCGAACACCGAGAATCGGCCATTGTGCTGCCTGGAGGGATGCACCATCACCATAGGTTTGCGAACAGAAGACCTTTTATCCATCAGCCAGTCTCTGCTATCGGCCTGGCTCCTGAAAACATTAATATCAGTAACATAAATATCAGAGTATAACAACAAAAGCAGTTAGACATCAAACCATTGACGCTGTGTATGTTTATTGCAATCAGAACCAGCAGCAAGATTTCGGATCTACTTGCGATTCCTCTCTGCAAAATGTTTTTGATTTTTCAGCACTCCTTTTAAGGTAGAACACCCCTCGGGGACAAATATTTGGACTCAAATTTCTACAATTCTTTTCTGATCTAACAGGTGCGGGGGCTCATTTTAAAGTTCTTGGAGAAAGAGAAACTTTCACTTAGTTTTTCGAAAATCCAAAATTTAGTTTTCCCCATAGAGTTAATACAGGGATGGCGGCCATTTTGAATTACAAATATCGCAAAATGTTGGGTAATTTATTTCGTTAGTTCCAATCTTTGCAAAGTAATCCCCGACTTTTATTGTTGATTTGGTAAGACAATGGTTAAAATTTTCATTGAGGTAAGTTTCAGCAAAAGCTTAGGTCTTTCACTTTCGAGGCGCATACTACCTTAAATGACGAGTACAGCAAAGCCACTCGAAAATGTCGTTATTTCTGAAAGTATATTCACTCATTATGGTACTTCATTCGCTTCACAGTTAAAACAATTAACTTGTGTAACTATATCTGTAATCTCATACAGACTACCAGAATTACTAGTGTGAACACAGTAACCTGTTAGAAATCTCAATTAAGTGTTAGGTTTTTAAAAAAAATGGATGAAGTGTGTGCGTTACATCACTATGTGGCCTTTTATCGATGTTCCTTGCAAAGCGCTACGTCGGTCCTCCCATGGGGGCGCCACCTGTAATCAAGTGCAGTTCTGCCCCTAGCGCTGAATATTGATATCAATTTTCAGGGTAATTGGAGACGCTTACGAGGCCATGCTCCCTTGGGAAATCAACTGACTTCGTTGTATGTCAACCATGAGGTTTGTCTTTGTCACACCTCTTGTATCGATCTCATCAATTTTGTGAAACATAAGTAGGAAACTCTCATTTAGACAAGATTTTTTTAAAAGATCGTTTAATAGCTTACAAACCTTGGCGTATCTTGACTGCTCAAACTGCCGAGTGGTTTCGGATCACCAACGTGCATGCGCACTAGGGTCGACGTTGTCATGGAGCTCCGCCGGTTTCTCTCCGGTTTGAACAGGATTATGTATGTCTTCTGAAAGAAGAGGCACGCAAGGGCTACAGTCGCACTCAGGCTGACGGAGAAGCAGACAACAATCGTTCGCATCTCGTTGCTGCTTAGGTACAGGGGCACAAAGGCCAGCCATATTATGCATGTAGTGTACATGGTGAAGCCAATGAACTTAGCCTCGTTGAAGTTCTCGGGAACGTTACGGGTCTTGAAAGCATAGAAAGTGCACATGCATATGAGGAACATATCGAAGCCGAGTGGGGCCACCATGCTAAGAGTGCTGGTGAAACACTCGAGTTTTACTCTTTTGATGGACGGGTAGGTGTACACCGCTTCGGGCGGTTGAAGAATCAGCATTGCTATGATTATCCCGAGTTCGACGGAAATGATCAGGGTGGTGATGATCACCTGCGCAGTCGCAGACATGAACCTCGGTTTCCTGGTGCAGATCTTCTTCTTACTTCCAGCGAGAATCCGGGCGATGCGATTGGTCTTGGTTGCCAGAGAGGCGTAGCATACGGAGAACGAGAGGCCCAGGAAGATTCTCTGAACGTAGCAGACCGGAACTGAAGGTTTGGCGAGCAGAGGAAACGTCATACCATAGCACATGTATATTCCCGCCAGCAGAATATAGCAAAGTTCTCTGCTAGAAGCTTTGACCAATGGTGTATCATGATTCTTGACGAATATTGCAGTTACGAATGTTGTAGTAATTATTCCGATGCATGCAAACACAATAGCCACTATAGACTGAGTATCTCCCCACTTGGAGTATTCAACTGCTATCCTCTTGCAACCTGTCGACCAAAAAAATTATTATAATTTGTTTTGTCTAAGTCATAAAATTTAAAGATACGTCATGATGCACTTCTGTCACAGAGGTGGTTTAAAGCCCGGCTCGAAATAGACCGGGACCAGGATTAGTGCCAAGTTGGGGTGGGCGTTTTAGGGCATGGCTCTGCATAATGAGTCTGTTGGTCATGAATGTGCAAGGAATGTCATATCTGATGACAATTAGGAAATGACTGGTTGAACATAATCCCGCATTCGTAGCCCCAAAATATGAAAAAAATTGAAATATAATCACTCCTCTTAAATAAGGAATCTGCAAAATGATCTTTTAATGACACCAGGCTCAGGTGGTGCCAGTTCGGAAATTCGCATAAAACTGACCTGTTCAAATCAGATTGGTTCGTTGGTTCGGGCAAAATCATTAAGCTTATTACAGGAGCTGTAGTCTAACCTTCAAGTCGCGGTAAAAAACGAGAACCTAACGTCTCTGTCGAACGTACCTGTCAAACTTTCGTCTGGCCACCAACCTTTGCTACAGGCCTCGCATTTGAAATCATTCAGTAGGTACTCGTTCTCCTTGCAGGGTGTGCATACCCAACAACACTGGTTATTCTGGATATTCTGTTGAAAACACGAAATTCATACGGTTGAGAGAGCTATAGCTGTATAAAGTGTTGTAAAATTGTCGTTATGTTAGTCTAGATATTACGAGTACACTTTCCTCCATCTCCGCCTCAAGTGTCCTGAAGTACCAAGTATTAATCTTGCAACACCACACAGTGTCAACATATGCACATTAATTATTTTGGTACCACCACTTATACCATCACTAAGCAGTGGTTCAAGACGACACTGTTCATGTTTTTTTTTTTGGGGGGGGGGGGACCTGGTACATTATTTACCTTCCTTGAATGGTACTGATTATTGGACCTGTTCTGTTAGTCCGGGCACTTTTCAACAACATTGGGAATTACTTTTATATGTTTACAAGATGAGTATGAGGCATTACAATGTCATTTTGAGAGTGGTACAAGAAACTGTACTTCACAACTAATGGAGATTTAAAATCATCCTTTAAAAGAAAAGCTGTATACTCAGGGATGATTTCTAGTGTCTAAGGCACTGTGATCGTAAACATTTTCACACATAGAGACTCCTGTTTTTTTCACTTTGATCACAAGTGATATCAATAATGATCTTAGTGGTAATATAGGAGAATGATTCTGTGTTTGTTTTGTTAGACCTTTGCACTACAGAGTAACACAGAGTGGCAACGCTTGCATGCCTTTTGTTCATGGTCGTCTCGGCAGACTATTGGCTTTTCATATTAAAATGAGCTTCAAAGGTGTTAAACTTTTTGGAGGCTTTGTTTGTGGTTGATAATTACACGAGATTATGCAAAAAATACGACGAGATGGCATCGTACTGCCACCATAGTTACTTTGTGAGCTCTCAGGCCAGAAACACTGCTTCACGCCAATCAAAACATAACACGCCAGCAGTTTCATAAACATGTCCTTCCTTGACGCACGTGTAAAAGAGGGTATGACTGACCGTAAACCATTGAGTAAAACCAGACAGTATCGATAAAAGACTTTCAAATTTGGTTCAAACACACTCATTATATATTCATAAAAATATGAGAGGAATTTTTAAAACGGTAAAACTCATTTTCCTGAAGCTCAAAACACTCCCGTTTTCGCCAGCACGTCAATTCTGCTCAGCACCACACGACAACAACAACACAAACTTTGCCGAACATACTTTTGCTTAACAATTGGCGAAAATCCGAAAATTACCGAAGGATTCATGGTCGGCACTCTTCGGAAAAGAGAGGCGAGAGCAACCTGAGGCGAGGCGAACATGGATGGGTTACGTAACCGCTTCACGCCTTAAACAATACCCGTTGCCACTCTATCGATGTTTCTCTTTGGTTAGACCTTTGCACTCCAGACTTGTAGAGCTGTCTAGTACATGCTCTCTTTTATCAGGGAAACAGCTCAGTCAGTTGAAAAATGACAAAAAAAGTCGTTCCTTTCTCCACAAATCGACACAGAGGCGCTGCCACGATAAAAGGTCACCAGTCTCTGTCGACCACGTTCCCCAATGGAACAGATGCGGATGTTTCATCGACAATCACAGATTAGGAACACGGTAGGTACAATTCAACTCTCATTACATGTGGTGTCAGAGATCGGAAAGAGCACCATGGAATCTAATCAGTCTCTAAGTTTTAGTCTCCTGGGTCCCATATCTCTTTAAAACTTAAATAGTTACTAAGTTCCAAGAGTACATCCATTGATCATTTACCCATCCAAAATAAAAGTTTTAACAATCGCTGTGAGTAGTGTATAGAAAAGACGTTTTCTGCTAGATATATGGTAACAGGTAAAATAATTATTTGCACATCAATACTAAATTATAAAAAGCCCACATTCTGGGTGTAATGCAACAGTTTTACTTAATCGCGTCACACATACATACATACATACATACATACATACATACATACGTACGTACGTACGTACGTACGTACATACATACATACATACATACATACATACATACATACATACATACATACATACATACATACATACATACATACATACATACAAGAACACATTCGTATGCGCAAGCAGACAGGTGGAATCGATGATACATTTATTTATGTGGATAATGATACGCATACAGATGCCTTAAATGAGCATTTCTGTGCAGAATTAGTCTGTATAGTGAACTCAATGTGTAAGACAGGCACATCATAAGGAGCAGATGTCTGTCAGAACAGAGGGCAATAAGTCGACTTTCCACAGATGAGAAATGTCCCTGTAAGCTAGCAGGGTTAAAATTCACCCTTCGGAGAGAAAGCAAATTCACGTTTCCGGGAAACATTCGCGGCAAGGAAAGGCGATACTCGTATCAGAGTCGATCTGTAATGACGACACTGATAGATTCATCATCTTCGGACATTGGACGAACGAATAGGCCCCGTGAGACAACAATCAAATCAGGTACAAAACACGATGTTCTCCGCGTAATCTAGCGGAAAGAACAATTTGGCGGCGGGAAACATTGCCGTTCCTTGCTAGCCACTTACTAGCGGTTAGATGAGTTGTTAGAGTACAATTGTGTTTACGCATGATTAAAGTTATCAGACTTGACATCTCCAGGGGCCGGCTAATAACTGTTTTCGATTGCAAGTCAGTCGCCGATCCACGTCTCTTGACGGACGACGTTCAATCAAAAGGAAACACGAAGATCTCGTTTCTTCCACTTCTAAAATCTCTGAAACAATAGCGTCTTCTATAAACATACACACATTGCATACACACATTGCATGGTACCGACGACGAAAACCTAGAGCGATTGCACTCGTAAAGAAAGCTCTCTCTCTCTCTCTCTCTCTCTCTCTCTCTCTCTCTCTCTCTCTCTCACCTAACGACATGCTCATTTGACGTATGTATATGTGAACAAACTGATACATGTGTTTGTATAAACTAATCCTCAGTGTAGACAATCATTTCGACGCTACTTTACACTAGGGATCCCTGTCATATTAAATGATTAGTATAATATATATATATATATATATATATATATATATATATATATATATATATATATATATATATATATATATATTATAATATATATATATGTATATATATATATGAATACATATGTATATATGTGTAGGTAGGTAGACAGATAGAGAGATAGATAGATAGATAGATAGATAGATAGACAGACAGATAGATAGATAGATGGATAGATACGATGGATAGATAGATGGATGATCCAAGTGATGAAAGGGACTGTATGGAACCTTAAGGTCATGTTGGTGTAAAGAAAAATGATGACCCATTTTTTACCAACTGTTGAATACTTTACCTTGATTTGACCTTTTGGGCACGGTGGACTGCAGCGCGAGGTCACCACCCCTCTTCTTCCTCGGTTCCACATCATGTTGTCGTCATCAATCACCAGGTTGCCATCTCCCCACTCACCGACCTTGACGTAGCCGGCATCGTTGTTCTCAAGGCGTTGAAAATTAAATATGTCGTACCTGGCCAACGTAATATGAGGTCATGAAATGAGCAAGGTTGTCCCCAGTTACAAGACACATTAAATATATGAGTATTATTGGCATAGGCGAATCTCCGCTTCATATGTGTGTTGCAGTTATTAGTGATATATGCATGTATAAAAATAGGTCAGTTGGATACTTAGCAAGCTTTATGGATGTTATGGATAAGTAAATAGATAAGTAAATATTTTGAGTTTATTAATGTTTTATATTACTGTTACATGCATACCTGGCGAACACTTTAAATTAATATTTAAATCAATATTTAAATCAAGGTAGAACGCACCTCGGAGACAGACATTCGGACTCTCAAACTTTTACAATTCTCTTCTGATATACCACATGTTGGGGTTCATTTTAAAGCTCTTGGTGTAAGAAAACTTTTCACTGGTTTAGTTTTTCGGAAATCGAAAATTTTGATTTTTCTCTATAGAGTTAACTTAGGGATGGCGGCCATTTTGAATTTCTAATATCGGTAAATCTTGGGTTATTTGTTTCTCTAGTACCAAAATTTGCACGGTGACCCCCTATTTTTATTCTTGATTTTGAAAGAGAATGATTGAAAGATTCCTTGAGGAAAGTTAGAGTAAAAGTTTAAGTCTTTCACTTTCGAGGTGCATACTACCTTAGGGAGTAAGAAAGTTGTGCATGAACAACTCTATAAATAGACACCTGCATCCAAAAAGGGCTTAACAAAACAAAAGAGAACAAGTGATTCATATTAATATTCGCTTTTAGAATCACTCGCACACCCTGGCGATATAAGCTGGCTGCAGTCGCGAACGAACGGGTATGCTAGTGCGCATATTGGTGCACTTGACATTCAGGGTATCTACTGAAGATATACAAACATAAAAGGTTCAATGAACTTGGAGAGGCGGTTGGCAGATGGATACACGGCAACTGGGGATTCGCTTACCTTCCAGGAGGATCGCCGTTTTTGTCAAACGTAATCAGGTCTCCCGAATAGCCATAAAACGAGACGTTGTTTAAAAACTGCAGGAGTGTAGATCCCTCGACGGGGTCCATCGCAGGACACAGCCCGCTTTTCTGAGTGGGACAAATTTTCTTGTACATGTTGTGCAAGCCATGCGCCATTGTGTAAATGGCGTCGATTATGAACCCCATTTTGGTGTCCTGAACATAGTTTGTAGACAGGTTCTCGTATCCTAATCAAAACAAAAAGGGAAAGGCTAAATGCAATGCTAGTATTTAGATTTTAAAATCCACAGAATAGTGCGGGTAAGGTTTTATGAAACTTGGAACTGCATGGAGACGTGCCAAACTGTAAATAAACACCAAAACCTTCTCTTCCTGATAGATAAGCACGGGTAGTAATGTTATATGAATATTTAAGAGACGCCGACTTCATGAAATATATTGCCAAATGATATGAATTAACAATAGAAAGCAATTTGACAGAGAGAGAAAGAGAGAGAGAGAGAGAGAGAGAGAGAGAGGAGAGAGAGAGAGAGTGAATAGTGCAGAAAGTACAGAATGCGAGACAAAAAGAAAGACAGCCAGAGAGAAAGGGAAATAGAGGGAGACGCAGACATAGAACACAGACAGACAGACATACAGACAGACAGACAGACAGACAGACAGACAGACAGACAGACAGACAGACAGACAGAGACGGACAGACGAATCGACAAGCTGACACATAGAGACAGAAGAACTTACAGGAGTTTAGAGCTGGAATAATATAAAGAAAATATTGAACAAAAGGTCAAAAAGAGATTTGGACATTAAAAAAAAAGAGTGACACACACAGTTTACGGCTGCTGCCTAACACCGATGAAGACCGTGACAAACACAGAGACATCAAGATGGCACAGAAATGTAGAAAGAAGATGATAGATGGGCCAAAGACAACATGAGAAACGTGACTAGGTCGTACATGGCGAAACAGCTTTGCTTGGTTTGTTAAACACAGAAGAATGTCATTTAATATTAACGAAAAAGTTGTTTATTTCTGATGCTTATCTAACCATAACAATATATAGATATATATTAAGAGATAAATTCCTAGATATTTGCTTAAAATGTACAAAAATAGTAATGCAAAACATGTGATAGTAAGTATTTTCCTTTTGGACTTTTTTGAATGGTGGAGACAAAATTGAAGTTGACTGTATTGTTTCAAATTAAGCACGCAATTGCTAGCATTGCGAATATAAGCAAAAGATTCAGAGAGCTAGGTCATTGGTCGTCTATGTAATGATTTTTATAACAGAAGACAGCATTGACTAACGTCAAAATGACGATATTCTAAAGTAACGTAACTGCAAATCAAATTTGCCATGGCTTTGCGAGGAAAGTGTCCCCATTAGTCGAATTCTGTTTTATCAATACACGTAGGAGTGTGCAAGCAAATGTGAAAAGGTTTGCGATGACGTAATCATGAGGAATAAAACTGAGCCTTCGGGCGAGGTCGATATGTGACGTCAGCAGGGGGCTCGATTAAAAATCACCAGGGTCGATCAAAACTCTGGATCGATTGGCTCACCAGAATCAAAGAATTGCATCTCGAGCGATTAAACGACGCTCAATATTGTGTTCTACAGGCTTCTGAATTGTATTCCTTATATTTGGCGGCATTCTGAAACACAAATATCGGCGATATGTGACTTTGAAGCTGTCAAAACATAGATTACCCTACTGAACGATTACCTCATGTTACAAGAACTTGATAACTTTACCGTTAGATACATTGCAGATTTCGAATTCCGCTCTAAGATTTTTCTTTTATTTATGAAGTGTTTGTTAGAAAAAGCCCGAAAGCAGTGTGTAGTATGTACATAAAGGCACTTTTTGGCGATCTCTGGGATCCCCTTTGTTTTAGTCTGTGAGAGGATTATGGAGGTGTGATAGCCTTTTGTTTTCCATTGGAGTTGTAATCTTATGGGTAAATTTTCTGATGAGACAATCTGGCGCCAACGCAGGCCTTTAAAAAATACGTTCTGACTTTCTGTCTGTTTGTCAGTCTATCTGTCAGTCGGTCAGTATATATGTATGTATGTATGTATGTATGTATGTATGTATGTATGTATGTATGTATGTATGTATGTATGTATGTATGTATGTATGTATGTATGTATGTATGTATGTATGTATGTATGTATGTATGTATGTATGTGTGTGTGTGTATGTATGTATGTATGTATGTATGTATGTATGTATGTATGTATGTATGTATGTATGTATGTGTGTATCTATGTGTGTATCTATGTAGCATATATATGTAACAGTAAAGCGTATACGAGGTACACGTACAAACACAAATAAACAAAGTAATCGTTGGATATTTTGCTTAATCCCTCGAAAAGTCAGGGCTATACACCAAATCACGATTTCTGACGGCAACACACGCTGTAGTTGTTCTGTGACTTAAAGACTTCTGTTGGATACTGGAGATTTATCACCGTGTGCTATCACGAATCCATCCCTGGTAATAAGTACAGATCCGCCATAAATCATTTCTCATCTGCCGTTAGCTGACGCGCCACAGACCTATAATTTCATCGGAGCCACTTTTCAAAGGCCATTACACATACCTGTGCACTGCTTATCAAAGCTCACATCTGCATCCGGGCCCTTCAGCTGGCACTCGAACCTGTGCTGCCAGAACTCGCGAAACCATGGGTTTCTGGTATTGTTGAAGGGGTCCAACGACAAGTAGTACTTGTCGAACTCGGGCGAGTAGGCGGACTTTGGCTTGATGGTGACGCCACCGACGGCTTCCGATTCGTAGTCGACTATCACTTCGTGCCTGTCAGCCCAGCCGTCGCTGGAACGAGGGAAAGGGGATATTTAACCGACCACCATTAACACAACACGACAAAAATGTAAAAAGTTTGACTGCAAAAATTGCAAGAACGTTTTTCCTTACTCAAGGTAATTAGTTTGTAACGTTTATGAAATACGATGCCTCGAGAAGTGATAAAAATAGCATCTGTGGTAATAGATACAGACACTAGCACGTACAAAAATGTTTTCGACATGTGAGGTAATTATGTTTTAATAAACAGTGTAGCATTTGAATGCCGTAGAATGCTTTTCATCGCTCGGTGGGTTGATTCGCTCAGATCAATGAAACTTATGGATTTATTAGTCTTTCACTTTGACATTCGATGCAATGTGATCATACACAGATTTTCATATTAGGAGGATATTTGCACAGGTTTATTTAATTACTATTATAATCAGTTTATTTCTTCTCTCTATCTGTTCCTCCCTCCCTCCCCCCCTCTCTCTCACTCTCTCTCTCATACATACATACATACATACATACATACATACATACATACATACATACATACATACATACATACATACATACATACATACATACATACATACATACATACATACATACATACATACATACATACATACATACATACATACATACATACATACATACATACATACATACATACATACATACATACATACATACATACATACACGGATAGACAGATAGATATCAGTGGGAAATATATATGCATGGCGGGATGGATGTACCTATGTTTGTATCTATGTTTATTACATGCCTCGTATATCGAACGTCGCGCGTACTCTGAATTCGATGGTAACTCGTCGGTGACGTCGCGGGCCGCATAGTCATCACTTGACTGTAAGTGAACCGGAACTATTTTCAACTTGACAAATTTTGGATGTAAAAATGTTGAAATTTCGTGTTTTGCATAGGAAATCCGGTTTTCGGAAAATTTTACTTAAAAAAAAAATTGATAAATCGCATAACAGTAGTTTAAATATATTATTGCGCCATTCGATGATGAAAATCATCCCATTTTTAACGGATTTTCGTCTAAGATGGAAATAAAGTATTTCTTTTGCCAATAACCCTAAATATTTTGAAAACTGTGTAAAACTGTGTAAGAGAGGCATGTAATAAAAACATTATAGCCCATACAAGGGACTATGTACCCTCGAGGCAGGAGACAATTTGCCCTCCTTACGTCGGGCAAATGGTCACCTACCCTCGGGCACATAGTCCCATGTTTGGGCTATAAATCTATCTAACAACTGAATGTCGTAGATAATGCCATACCTGCCGATGAAGACAAATTGTCCAGAGGCATTCAATCTCTGACTGGCGGCAAGCAATCCACGGACGGTCTCACCCTCGCAGAAGCAGGCTACCACGACCGCGGAGGCTGTCTTCTGTAAGTTCAGGATGACTCGATCGAACTCCCTCTCTTCGGAATTGCTGAAGATCTTGTCAGCAGTAGCGATGCAGAGCCCCGCTGCCAGGCCGAGAGATTTGAACGCTTCTATACCGCTGGCCCCGTAGTTTCCTGAGAAAAGACATATTTTTATGTTACCCAGAATAGCAAAAAAAAGGCTGACAAAGCAAGTTTTGTGTATCATTCGCGGGTGTGTCAAGTGCATCTCGAATCGTACCTTTGAATTCTGAGAGATTAAGTGTTGATGCGAATTCTATGGATTGATGGATGGACGGATGGATGGTTGGCAAGTGGCATTTACGAGAAGAAAACGCCAGTACATTGATAGAGACATGACTGAGAGTTGGATTTGTGGACAAAGTCGACAAGATCTTCACTGGGATAAATCCGTGAAAATCCTTGAAGTATAATTAAACTTTGATGGATTAGTATACTAGGTATTAAGAGCGACTGTAAGGCAAGGCGACTGACTCGTTAAAAGATAGACAGACAAATAGACAGAGAGGAGAGACATATAGATATACACACATATATATATATATATATATATATATATATATATATATATATAGATAGAAACCATTAATATACATGTATAGAGAGATAGACAAATAGACAGAAAGAACGCGATTGGAAATAATTTGGGATAATGTCGGTTTAACGGGAATGTAAACTCATATGCTTTTCTTTTTAAGTTTTACACTTGTTACGAGTAATTTGTACTATTTCAACATTCAGCTGTAGGGCACCTAACACTTTTGAGAAATACGAAAAATACGAAGATCCAATTATTCCAAATTTGTTCCAATCGTGTTAAAGATAGAAAGATACACATCGCAGTAGTTAATTTATTTACATTAGTAGATTAAAAATAAGATTAATAGTCGGATATATAAATATTGGATGGTAATTACTCAGACATATTGATAAATAGTCTTAGGGAAATATATCATCGATTCATTAATTTCACGAAAACCAGACAAAACAATACTTGATGAATGTTGTTTGGAAACGATTTGGTAGATTTCATGTCGATAATTGTTTGGCACTTTAGTCGTTTTTTACCAGGCAAGAACGGTAATATTTTCCGGAGAGTAATCCTTCACGGATCTGTTCGCGCAGTTACAAAGCAACGAAATTCAATAAAGGAGAATTTGACGAGTGGGAAATTCCGAACAACATTGTAATCGTATCAAGAGCTTTGGATAACGACGTTAAACTAATAATAATGGAAAGATATATAAGCAGTCGAGCGTAGAATTTGACCTCGGAATGAACAGCTTTCACGATAAATGAGAAGGCGCACTATCCCGAGAGATGTATACTTAGGAATAGGATTGGTGGCACTTTTTGCGTTGTTTACTTGTTTGTTTTTTATTTAAGTAGCTGCGAAGTGTAAACACTGTTACCCTTCGCTGAAAAATTAACAAGGCAGGTTCCTTGGCTCAAAGTCACTGAGATAAAATATCCTCTACATCGAAAGTAAGAGTATCGGAAAGAAGACTATTGAAAGATTCCTGGCTTCGAAGTTACTAGACAGAAGTGAGGATGACACTACAAAGAAAAATGTACAAGTCGCGTATGTTCAATTAGGGCCTGGCATGTGTTTCCTATACCAGTGTGACACTACAGCGACCCCTGCAGTTGTGTTACCATATCCCTAAAGGTGATGTCTTATTTTTTGAAAGGTCAGCTGTTGACCTGGACGACCTCTGCTTTCGGTTGACTATATAAGCTTACTATCGCATGTAAATATTGCAGCGATGTCGACTTGAAGGAAAGGATCGTGGGAAATTATAGTGCTCGATGCTAAAAGCAGAGTGTCATAAATAATTAAAGAAATTACTTCAAGAACAAAGTGTCGTCATTAAAACAAATATTAATTATCGAATTTTAACACCACCTGGAACTATGGTACAATGCTACGTCTCTACCCCATAATAAGCAAGCGTCCTGAGGGTAAAGGGTAAAAGAAGTTTGATGGTTGCTAGATCCATGAAACTTAAGAAACATATTATTACTTTGTACTTGAAGCAATAATTATATATATATATATATATATATATATATATATATATATATATATATATATATATATATATATATATCGAAGTATACAGATGTCAGCGTGGCAAATTACAGTGCTCGATGCGCAAATCAGAGCGCTAGAAATAAATTACTAATAAATAATAATCATTATTATTATTTATTTATCTATTGACATGTATACATATGTAATATGTGTTTGTTTGTGTTATATAATTTACATATACTTTCATGTAAATATGTATATACAAATATATGTGTATATATATTTGATATATTTTATATATATATATATATATATATATATATATATATATATATATATATATATATATATATATATATATATAATATATATATATATATATATGCAATAACCCGGCCGCAGGAGGGTATACACGAGATTTTGATACAATGCGCGACATATAGTGGCTCTTGCTTTGGGAGCGAATTGTACCAAAATCGAGTGTATACTCTCCTGCGGCCGGGGTTATTGCTATTTACTACTATATCATAAAAAGTTCGCGGGTTGCACACTGTCGCCCCAGTTCTCGAAAACCAGATCTCAGAAGGATGTGGTTTTTGTCCCCGCGTTCTCTGTACGTTCAAGAACACGGTGGTGCACAAATTAGATGCTAAAACTTCATATTTTACACGAAAAATGCGATTTCTTTTGTACTCTCGCGAGATCTCGCAATTTCACGCAGTGCTTTTAATCGCTTGTGCCCCAGCCAAATTCTATCGACGGGACAAATTATGCAACAAAAAGGTATCTTCTGGGACAGAACTTTAATGTGCGTTCTCTTGATAGTCGAAGAAGTAACATAGCCTATCTTAATAGGCTTAAAATATTTTGTATCAGGTAATATTGATTCCGAATTTTGTGAGATGGTGGGACGATTGTGTGTGGTGCTGATGTAAACCGATGTACGTGTCCCCGGTACTAATCCCTATTTTGCACTGGAAGGAAATTCGGCGAGATGAAAAAAACCATTGTCGTCAGTTTCGCGTGTCCAGTGCACCTAGCCTCTTTTATTTACGCCAAAGACTAATGAGTATTCAAACCATGACGTGAAAAATCCGAAATACACCTGAATCAGTGTAAATGCAGTCAACAGTGACAACGCTATCCCATTGGGGTGAGTAACCCCCTGAAGTCGTTCAATCCTTCCCAAAATTTTGGGTTCGTGTGATAAAAGACGACCTTTCGGTAAAAATTTGGCGAACATTATTGAATTCACGATTTTTCCCAGTTCTGAAACTTGAAAGGTCGCTTATACTGGTCCAAAATTATTATACTCCTGTGACCTGAACGTGAGGTAGAGAAGAAATGAAATGCGACTTGCGCAGGTATAGTTTTCCCTCCGGTTTACAAGGTCAAAGAACTTTCGCAAGAGCGTGCGTGTAGATCGCGCCTTCCTAACTGCTTCTGTGCGGCAGGCCAGGGACCGTGATGGCACGACATGACAGTGTACGAAAGACAGAAAAAAAACGCCTCCCAAGAAATCAGTTTTTGGATCCCATTTATGCCTATCAAGTATGCATGGCATGGTAAGCCCGCTGTATATATACAAGACCCCGAGTCCGTTTTTATTTATGAAGGAAAAGTTGTATCGGCGCCCTGACCCGTTGACCTGATGGGGTATGTGTTCAGTGGCACGGGTAGCTTGGGCCTGGCGGAGATGTACAGGAATAAAAACATAAAAACTATCTACTGTTGATTGACCAATCAGAGTGCTCAATTCAGGGTGTTTTATCTACTCGTAAAGCCTTGGTCACCAAATTCCAGAAACGAATGACAGCGCCGTAGTAAAGTACTGTCCAATCAAAAGTGAACATGTCACATTCTAAACCAGCTGCAACACAAAATCTGCTGTGCCCTAGGGCATTTATATAATGTGCCCTAGGGCATTTATAGGATGTTCCATAACATTGGAAGGCTATTTCACAAATAAAGTTTTAATTCATATCCTAAACATGTTACATTGACAAAGGGGACGGTTGACGTAAACACATTGAAAACGAAAATATATCAGTTAGGGGCGATAGTTTTTAAGTCAGATAAAACCCTCGTACTCGGGCTTTATCCTATACATAAAAGACATCCTCGTTCAAGCAAAAACCAAACGCGAGGTAACGAACGCGTGATTTTGCGGGGTTTTTCTTTCTTCAATGTTTACGTAGCTCTAAAAAGTCTAGGGTTGGCAGGTAAAAAATAGGGTAGGTCGGTTTATCGGAACAGCACATTTTTTGGCCTAATCGGGGGCTATTTTTGGAGGAAGCACATATTGACCTCAGTTTTAGGGAACATAAACGCAAATTTATCATGTCTTGGTCATTTCTCCTTCACAAAAATCAAATGGAAAATATGTGCTAAGAATCAAAATAAATAAAAACTAGAAGATGACGATGGAGACGAAATATACAAACGAACAATTGAGAAAAAAGAACATTTATTATGGTGAGGAAAATATAAGTACGAGTGATTTTATTCCTTGTATCATGTCTCATAAAGTCATACTGTGTAGCAAAGTAACTGTTTGTTGATAATCAAATTGTGACGAGCAAACTATACAACGAACATGCAAAAATCAGTCAACAAGCCTATAAGTTGTCCAAATGATATTTTTTTCATTGAGTAAAATTTATAAGATTCAAACGGCCGTTGTTGCAGTTTGATCATGTCTTTTTAACACAGGGGCCAGCCGAATATCATGCGGGTTAGCCAAATCTCGTTGGGGTCTGCGAAATCTCGTGTACGTCTGCCAAATCTCGTACGCGTGGTTGATCACATCTCGTAACGATCAGCTAAATCTCGTCATGAGCGAACATTGATTCAATTTTAGAGCCATTTTATCTTCCAAAGTATCCGTACTACTTCAGAGTAGAGTAAACAATTTCAAGAGAAAGGCTAAATTTGCTTACGTCATAAAGATATTGAAAATATGAAACCCATAGACGCCTGTAAAGTACAAGTATAAACATCAACGGTTGTCGAGGTTTGTAATTCGTGTTTTTTGTCTCGTGACTTAAGCTAAACCGATCCAAACCTATTATTCAACAAATGAAATTACCGATGACGTCAATGCCCGCCCCGAATTATAAAATCATGTACTCTCGCCCGGGGACTGAAAAACCAGAGTTGACAGCGAAAACGAGAACAACTTTCACGACATCGCCAATTAAGGATTGCCTACGGTTTCTTAAGTGTCTTTTGACCGGAGGCAACACTGTATACCGCATCAAAGTCGGAAGACGTAGAAAACTGCCACATTGAGGTAACTATCCAGTGATAGCCGACTCTTTCGGGTGTAAGAAACCAGATAACTTCCAGTTTTCGTTGCGCCTTTAGGATATGACTTGCATATCGTTCCCTGTCTAATTCGTTATCATTTGCGAGAAAGACGTGCGCCTCCGCTTGACTGGTTTGCCATTTACGAGAAAATTGGAGTTTGATCATATACATGACGGAAACACCCAATAAACATTGTATATCGCCGTAATTACGTACTCAATAACATTGCACCTGCATGCTAAATGTTGTGATCAAAATCTCCGTCAAACCTAGTCGCATTGTAAGTACATCTCCATTGCGGCTGCTTTCGTCGTAAAAGGTCAAAGAGGGTCATGGAAGCAGCAAACATATATATATATATATATATATATATAATATATATATATATATATATATATATATATATATATATATATATTTTGTGTCCATCTTAATGTCTTAATGTCGCTTCCCTTCTCTGTCTCGGTGACATTTCTCATTGTAACTCCCTCCCAGACCCTGCAGAGAATTTGTACAAAAGACTGTTACAGATTGAATTACAACTGTAATCTATGAACTGAATGATGCTGATGATGTTGATATCACGCTGCTGGCTAGACACACCACCAACAAACAGACTCGCAATTTATACACCCAGCTCGTGCCTCCGGTACCAAGCAATGTCCCCTTTTCTCGAAATGGAACGCATTTATTTTGATTTATTTAATCCATAGACTTGCACATCGCTTTAGTTATAGATTAGAGCGTAACAAGTTTTAGTCGCTGTCAGCCATGGGGCCAGATCGTTTCATTTCCTGACTGTTTTGCAATATTCCTCGTTTAACAAAAGTAATGCAATTCGGGCTTTCATTAAAAGTGCAAATGTGTTTTGTGTTTCTAGATGGCGATATGGCATTATTACGCACTTTGCCGGAACACGACGCAAACAAGCGCTCTTAATTCGAAAACTGTTTTCAAAACAGAGACGAAACCTGACAAACATCGGTCAATTCCAAGAGCGTTTACAGAAGATTACAGTAATGCACGATTTTCTGGGCAAAACTGCGCTCATCTGAATTTATTTGTGTTTGAAACTTATTTCGGAAGCGGTAATCTCATACGAGAAAGACAACATCCGCAATTACACATTAACGTTTTCTTTCTCGTTAAACTAGTCACTGAAAATCGAATCAATTTCAACAGTTCAAAGTACACGTGTCTGAAACAATTCTCAACTAAAATACTTCATGTCGGTGCACGCACGGCATTTATCACTCAGTGGAGTTGATCGCGTTGTCTATGGTAAGGCCGCGCCCCATATCAAGGTGTTTGTGCACCGGCAACAGTGTTAAAAGTCAGATTTGAAAATATCGCGTTTTTGTTCTCCACAGCTATTTGATGTCGGTTTGAGTTTTTAACAATAAACGGCGCATAATTGATTCGTTGTGTGGAACATTGCAAATTAGTCATTTGATTCAAAGAGGAAGCCCTCTGGCAAAAATCAATACACAGGAATACTGTGTTGCGTTAAGGAAATATCAGTCGTATTTATATAGACATATAATTGCCGCAAATGTGTTTGTGAAATCATGTTATCATAACATAATAAATGTTAACTTTGACATAGGCCAAGAGAAAGGACGTGAATACAAATAGTGTCCGTGATTAATTGATAGATGTGTTAGTTTGTTTGTTATTTGTTCTGAACGCTGGTAAAGTCAGTGTGTGATTAATCACACAAGTGACAGGGTTATTCAACTGAACAACGCGCACTTTTAGTCATGATTATAATTACGCTTAATTATTCGCTTGTTTTATTTTTTAAATGTAATTTGTGGGTTTACCTTTTACAGTAAAATGTTTTTTATTGAAATTTAATATATTAGGTGCCACAAAATAGAGTAAAATAAGTTTAATACTTTGAAGACTTTCATACAAGTCACTTTTTTGAAAAAAAAAAACACGGAATATCATAAAAAAAACACTTCCCCATTGGAGGTTGGAATCGTATTCTTAAAGGATATCAGGTGACGTGTTCTGTCCTAATGAACCACTGCCCCAAGGCGAACGCTTCATCAAGTCTAACACCTGCGAACTTTGACCAAGAAACCAGTGATATATGTGACAAAAGCGTGTATCATAACACTAAATGCGTGATACAAGCGAAAAAGAAGACATCGGAATTGGAATGAAAATTTTGAAATTAGGTTAGTCGATTCATAATGTTAACGCTGCCATGCAAACCTTCATCGTTACTTTAAAACCACAGAAAAGTGACGCTATTCAGTAAAGAAACTTGATGGTCATTTGGTTTTGCTGGACTTAAACTCCGCGGCCTTGGCTCGGTAAAAAGTTACAAAACGATTCACATTATTTTACTTTATAAATGAAATGTCAACACTGAGCATGCGCGTGGGGTTCAGTCACATAACATGCCGTCTAACTGTACAAGAATTAGCTATTTATCAGACGATAACGATGGCGGTATCCTCACATATGATTTTAATGTTATATTATTTAAAACAACTAAAAACCAAAATTTACATATATCATAGCGAGATATGGTCACAACATTCATGAAAATTCTGATGTGATTTCTAAAGTCCTGCAAATATTCACTTTACAAGTAATTCGCAGCCACATGAATGCCCCATACTTTGTCGCCAATGGTTTATCGAATCAGAAAAGAAAATCCGAATCTGTTTTTATCGATTAAAACGTCGCACAGGCCCAGCCGGGGTTTGCGAGACCACGTGACTAATCACTAGAAGTCCAAATGGTCCGTTAATTACCAATTAAGGCAGTCAATTATTTTATTCACCCTGAGCAACAAAGGGCAATCAATGATTGTGACAATTATGTGACAATTTGATGACGACAATATCAAGTTCTAAGTGTTCCCCAAAGCAATGCAAATGTCGATGGTACAGAGACGACATCTACGCTATTTTGTAGGTTTCAGTGTCGTTCAAAGCGACTGCGCATGCCTAGTACGTATCTTTTTGCTCGCAAAGAGCTTTTTGTTTCGCTTTCCGGAGAAAGTTGTATTTGTGACTGACATAAAATCAGGAATTATCCCAGAATGAGCCAGAAAAGAGGACAGGAGAAGAATTCCTTTAGAGAAGAAAGTCTGGCGAACAAATCTTTGACAATACAACCAAAGGATTTGCGTACAATTCGTAACGTATTCCGTGTATGCGCTCTGGCGTTAAAGCATTCCAATTTCGTGACATCAAATTTCGATCTTGAACTTTCAAGTTCGAAATTGAAAGGAAAGATATTGAGGAAATATTTAGGAAAAATTAAAGATGTATTTAATAAAATTGAAAACTAAGAGGTTTGAGAGGACAACCTGGCGTGACTTGTGGCAGTTATGTATTATCGAAAGTGAAATGGCTAGACTCTCAACTATTTTTCACTATCGCAAAACATTTTTCAAGAATATGTACAAGCGATTGAAATATAAATCACTGCAAACTTAGACTAAAAAAGTTTATTAATGTTTAATAGCAAACTTAAGACAGACGTGAAACAACTTGTGGACATCACAGCATAGACAACTGTGTACGGTGATGAGCCTTCCGCGGCAATAAGTTGGGTTGTTCGGTTATAATAGACAGGCGCTGTCATGAAAGACAACTCATGCTTTTTCTTCTGTATATACACTTTTCATAAATATTTTATGATTGTTTAGTCAGATGAATTGTACTGAATCATTTACAAGTTGTTACTGTCTCGCCGGATATATTCGACCCACAGGCGAACACAATTTCATCACTCGTGCTTGCAATATTTCCTCGGGTTTTGATGGCGACATCTAGGGTTCTTGTTTTGCCAGCTTAAGGCGTTATACGCACCTCGACAGTAAATGACTTAAACTTTTGCCCAAACTTTTTCCTCAGTGAAACTTTCAACAATTGTCTTACAAAATCAAAAAAGTAATCAGAGTCACCGTGCAAAGTTTCGTACTAGAGAATTAATTACCTGACATTTACCGATACTTGTTTGACTTTATGGGGGAATATAAAATCTTCGATGTTCGGAAAACAAAAACTGGAATAACCTTTTCTTACTCCGACAGCAATAAAATGAGTCATAACAAAGGTAGACCAGAAAAATATTGAAAAATTTAAAAGTTCGAATATCAGTCTCCGAGGCGCATTCTACCTTAAATTATTCTGTGTGTTCAAGACTATAAGAAAACCAAAATGAGCCTTCATTTATTGTTGTTTTCTGGGTTTTTTTTCCCCAACGGACTTTGAAAGCGGCAGTATTCAATGTCCTGTGGTTCAACTGCGGCTTCGGTATCATGCGAAGAGTCCCGAATGCTAGGAAAGATTTCCGACAATTTTAGGCGTTTCTTTTCCAATGTATGCCACTGAAAAATAGCTCGCGTCCAGAGCACATCATTTATAAAATTTCAGGTCGACATATGTCGACAATGTTGAGCAGTCATTCTGTGTCATTTAGTTTCTTTTCTTGTTTCCAGCTCAAAGATACAATATGTTACGACAACAATGTACATGGCCCGTACAGGCCACGATCTCACGCTACGATACGGATTTACATATACCGCTTGTGGGGTATTTGCCGAATTCACTGAATTCCACGCAAGTCTCGCTAGATGGTCCACATATCACAATAAGTAAAGTATTTAGCCGGTTTCATCCCTCGATGGAAAGTTCAGCACTGCCCATCAACCACCAAACCCCTCACTCATGAACATGCGTTGTCTCGGGCCGCGGCATCACAAATAAGAAAACTTTGAGAGTTCTCACAGTTCTTCAGGATGTCAAGTTTTACAGTAAGAGGATGGTTTTTAGGGTACAAAAGGATAAAAGTACATAATAATTACGCTAAAAATACATAAAAGGGCAGCTTTGAAGAACGTGAGAGTCGAGTCGACTCGGAGTTTATGAATTCGGAGATGGCGGCAAAATTATACTTTGGCCTAAATCTCTGCATGCAGGTACCAAAAGATGATTCTGCAAAGAGACAATATATGCCCACACTGAAGTGTGAACGTTGTACCACTAACAAATATGAAAATCTACCAGAGTGATTGTGGCCAGGCGTCAACTTACGACAGACGGAAAGAAACAGATGTCCATAGGTTATGACACCATTCGATTTTTTCCGAAGAACATTTTCAATTTTGCGGCTTCAGTCTGAATGTATATATGGTTTAGATCGCTTGCTATCTCAATCACAACTCGAAGCAATATAATACCTCCGGCTACTTTCCAATTAGTTTGAGGTGTGTCTAATTTATCAGCAATCGTGACCGTACAACGACAGCTCTCTATGTTTACATATGAACTTAAGCGTAAACGCCTCGGTCAGAACACATTTCTGCGTTGGCGAGCGGTAGCGCATGTTTATTTACGACCAGTTATAACCAAACCGTTCATTACTGAAAAATCTATAACAGACTTTCACAATGCACGAGCACTGTCTATTTTCGACAACGCCCGATTAATCTGGCACGGAACTGCGCTCTAACCTGTCCAATCTCCCTGATTGCATTCGCAGGAACACCAACATTTGCACTTTAAATGATGAACGGTGCAGTCACGTTTAAACACGGAATGGGATTGTGTCCAGCGCAGGCGCGCATCAAACACTAGATTTCGTGTTGAGCGTGTCTAAAGCGCGGGAAAATTAGCGATTGGTTAAAAAAGGGCATTACTGCGTCTGCACTATTTTCTTCAATCCAGATGACCTTCACAAAAGGCATCACCATAAATACCAATCGCAACAAAATTTAATTGCCCTTTTTAATGAACTGTTAATGAAAAATACGCACTATGTCTACTTAATCATATTACGTTTTTCTTGTACCGCGGGTTTCGATGAGTATGAGCTGAACCATGTGACTAAAATTCACGCGGATATGCAATGTTCGCCACAGCTTGGAAAGACAGAAGGCGACCAATTTACATAACAACGTAACACAATGTGCATATTCTTTTGTTGTGAAAATGTAATCTTTTGTATGGTTATTAAAATATGAATAGATTACTGCAATAATGGAGGGGTGACCCAATCTAAAATTTGGAATCAAACTGTTGTGAAAACCAGACTTCTTTTATCGGTTGACAGTTATACTTCTGCAAATCGGTGACATAGCGTAAAATCTAAATAAAATAAAATTCTCCATCTTATGTCATTACAGTGCTATGGCGGTTCTTGAAAGATTATTATCAATATAATCTTAGTTGTTTCAGTCTGTCTGTCTGTCTGTCTCTCTGTATCTCTGTCTGTCTGTCTGATTATCTTTTTCTCTGTCGGTCTTTCTCCTGTCGGACCCGTCTTTCCCGCCACCTGTTTGTATGTCGGTCTCTCTCTTTCCTAATATCATTAATAATATGAGGACGCCATGCTTACAATTTAACAGACAGAGTAATGCCCACTGTTAAACCATGAACTGTTTTTATTGTGATTTTATTGACACAAATTCGTTTTTATCGCGCTCTTTAGGAAAAAAACTCAAGAGTCAATATACAGACTATTAATCATAGACTGAATTTGATTTTTTTTAATAGGGAAACTTTGACAGAGGTATAATTTTACTTTTTACATTTATTACTCCTTGGCTATGATAACTAGTTTTGCCAGTACCGGGCCCTAATTAACACGTGTGATACATCATTTCAAGGTAGTTCGCGACTAGGAATAGATATTCTGATTTTTACAGTCTCACAATACTTTTCTGGGGTTATTGTGAAACTTGCTGAGTATCAGAGTTTTCACCATCCCATCTTAGCATTTTTCCAAACAGAGCTAACACAGAAAGTAATGATGGGGCGTGCAAATGTCCTGCAAATTAAAGTTGTTTTTCTCGTGGTATCAGAATTTAAACGGTGATACCTGTATTATTCTTGCTTTTGAAAGAGAATGACATAGAAAGTTCTGTTGAGGCAAGTTTGGGCAAATAACGTTTCGAGGCGCGTACGGCCTTAATATGTGGCTAGCTTTGCCCCCTGAAGCGAATAATTCATCCTAAATTGCGTCATGGCAAGGATTAAAAAACGACTTTCCGCATCAAAAAGACAAAAATCAATTAAAATTAATGGAGTTGTGGTTTTGAAATGAGTCGTCCTACCCATTGAAGAAAAACTGTCACATTATTAATTGGTCATGTTGTATAATTTCTAATTTCTTTTGTTCTTGTTCAGCGATGCGTGGAAACTCCGTCTTCAGCAGTCCGGAAGGCATACAAGAAATTCATTAAAACCAATTAAAGGTGCCATGGTTACGCATTATACAGACTAGAGCCGCGATAATTGACTGTTGGGTGATTAATTCCCCAGATGTTAATTAATCATTGACAAATGTTTGTAATTCAAGTTTAATTCCATCGCCGATAAATGTAAAAAAGGAGGCTGTTGTAAAATGATTGGCTTCAGCCAAATAGATTTGATGATTGACTATCTGTACACAACGATGAATTGTTGTTGACAGCCATAAATTTCTCGCATATATATATATATATATATATATATATATATATATATATATATATATATATATATATATATATATATATATATATATATATATATATATATATATATATAATACCTAAGGAATCAGGTACCGAGTGGTGTAGGTCATTGTGCGTGCATGCATGTGTACGTCTGTCGATGCAGATATCTATTTTAATCATGTATCTGCGTTTGTTTGTAATATATAAGGGTTTCATGTATAATAAATTTGAATGATTTTTCTACTTTAATTTGTACTGAATGCTATGAAGATTATGTAATAAATGAAAGTGATCAATATTGAATTTAGTAATTGTCGACAAGTAGTATTTAATTATAATTTAATTTCATTCTTTTTGTTTTACTTTTCTTCATGGCTATGTGTCAACTACTGGACATCACAGGATTGGCGATAATGAGTGAAACGAAAAGACTGGTCACCGCGCCACGACTGAATAAAATCGTTTCTGTGAAACACCCATCGTGGCGGGTTTTTCGTCGCAACGTGCGTCGGTTGCATACTTACACAATAAAAACACTCGTGAGAATCCACTTGTTGTCAAGACTAACGTCATAATGTAACACTTAATGTGTTCAGTAAGCAGTGTACTGTTTGGTTGAAAGATTTGCGTGAAATGCCACTCGACTGAGCTAATTCTAGCTCTGTCAACACGCGTCTGCGAGGGACGGTCTTTGGTCCTGCTAAACACCGTCTCTCCACAAACGGACCGTAGCAAGCGTTTCTGGTAGCTTGTATATTTGTTTGTTGTTTGGCCTCTGTTCTCTCTTTGTGTATGGATTGAACGTCACTGTTCATTCCGTGGTATCTCTGAGCTATTGGAAATCGACGATCGATTACTTTTTATCTCAACCGAGAAAAGGTTGACACCGAAACAAAAGACAGATTACAAAGAGGTGTTCATACAATGGATATTTGGCAGCTGCGAAACAAACGCATTGAAACAGTAAGGCATATATGTTATTTCTTGTAAGTGATACTTTGTCAGGGTGATTCATTAATTTATCTGGGCATTCACAAACGATTCCCCTGATACAGCAGCCAAGCTTTTTGTTATGGATGGGGTCTGATTCAGAAAGCATGCAGACAGCTATTGCAAATTTAACTGTAAATAACTCAAGAGTCGCCAACATGACAGATTTTACTAAACTCATCCTTTCTTCGGTCTGAAGGAATACGTACTATCTTCAGTAAAAATGAAAGTTTCGGGAGTAGCTGATTAAAGCGCACATTACGCAGATTGCGGGAAAAGAACGTACCAGTGGATAAACCAACGTCAGGGTGCCTAGACACGATCGCTGAAAGACTCTTGGCATACACTTAGAATGTTCAACTATGTACAGGATAATTTGAGCCGCAAGCTAAATTGAAACAAACTGTGAACACGATTAAAACAGTTGGATGTCATCTTGCCATCGTGCGTCGATGATCTTACAAAAGCTTGTCCGTTACACGTATGCATGTTCAGTTGCCTATATGTCCAATATACAAAGTTGATAAGGAGACTGTTAATTATTCAAAATTAACCTACCTTCGGTGTGAACAACTGATACGTACGTCCAGTTGTATCGCAACACGATATCTACCATCGCTTGCGCTTGAAGCGTGTCTGACGGCACGACGCGGAGAAAGTACTCAAAGAATCGCTTGTCACTCAAATCTTTGCTGGTCGCCGAGTACGCGATCTGAGGGATGTTGAAGAGTTGCAGCAGATTTTGCACCTGTATGGCGACCTGGCTGGAACCGGGACCGATGACCCCGACAATCGGTTGGTTGTGGGTCGCCTTGCAGTGCTCCTCTTCTGCGGTTTCGTCGGAGATGGAGTCCCGGATGAATTCGATGCTCTGCTCAAGAGCCACGGAGGAGTACCAGCACGAGTCGCGAATTTCAGCTCCCAGTTTTATCCCAGGCAGAAGGGAATTGTTAGCATTGATCTGGTCCAAAACGTGGAACATCGCTTCCACGCGCTGTATTCCGTACTGCTCCCGTATTCCGCCGCATGTGCGGAAGGTGGCGTCCGTCGCTCGCGGCTGGTGGTGCACGGAGAATAGGGCTCCGATGATCAAATCCCCGTCCATGCGGGCAACCTTCCGCTCCCGTTTTGCATTCCTGTCGACCTTCTTTTCCGCACTCGGCGCGGCCAAGGGAATCAAAAGGAGAAGAATCACACAGAACGACAAAAAGCCCGGTTGCTGGCAAGGATGACGAATGTACGTTCTCGGAACCGGGCGTGTGTCAAGACATCGAAGACATGGGCCTGTTTTCATAATTTCCTGGCGTTTAGCGAACAGCGAGTCGAAAGTCGCCCCCTCGATTTGCCGATTCAAAGGCAATGAAGGAGGTAAAATTTCCACGAGCGTTCCTCGCTACACTTGCAAGACAGCATCCTCAGATCTCGATAGAGCTTTCTCCCTTCTGAAGGACTGCGAGCTTTGTGTAAGTCACAAAGGAGCGTACGCTGCCAAAGTCACGCTGCGATCGATTAAGGAACGTCGATCTGTTCATTATTGCGTGGAGTGAAGGAACAAACAATCACGTGAGGTCACGGGGGTCGGAATATCGCGCACGAAAGCTCAGTTATTATACAACGCTGGTGATCTTTTACTTTTTGACTGCTGGGTCTTATCCTCGAGGAAACACTCTGTGTAAAACTGGCTTCTAGCAGCCAACACGATGAGTACTTTTATGGCTTTTTGAGCGCCGGCTAGAGTTCCACCGAATGAAATATTCCACCTGAGTAGCTACCGTAGCCTAATGTGACAACATTCATCTTGCTGTGCTCTCAAACTGTCCAAATGCACTGCTGACTTCCACCCTTGGATCTGTGAATACACAAAAGAAAAGAAATGGAAAGCATTTTTAAATTACTACGGAAGTCCTTTTTCCCCCCATGAGAAAGGATTTCAGTATAAAGCGCTTTTTTTCTTTGAGAGAATCACTCTGCAGATCAAGCCAGGTTGTGACAGACTCTGTGAGGTACCGATTAAAAGACAGAATTAAACGCCGGTGGATAGTGCGTCAAGGGCGAACATTAAATTTGCCGCTGGGACCTAAGGTATACACACCGATATAATCAGTGTATGAAATTGTCATCTGCTACTTGAGGTTTCGCTTGGTGTTCAGGAAATGAGGGATCTCGTTGTGGTCACGAGTTCATGGTCGCGATCTTCCCGTTGTGTTGTCAAAATTGACCGTTGGTATTTCGGTCGACGGAAGCTAATAGATTCCGATGAATACTTGTGATGACTCATGTTGTAGGGTAGCTATATATCAATTTAACACTTTAATGAAACATTTTCGCAGATTTAAGTTTTAGTACCGATGATTCATCTTACTTTCCTCCGGTCCGCTGTGTGACGGGTTACGAGCAAGAACTGGAGATGGAAAAAATTATCAGCAATTGAAAAGTGAGCAGGCGGGTAACTTCCTTTTAAGAGTGGAAGACGGTGTGAATGACCGACATCTCCGTCATCTGTTGGCCGCTCTAGAGCTCCCGTGTGCATAAGAGATTCGTTCGTATCTGCGTGTGTTGATGTTGGTGTTGAGTTTGGGTGACGTTTACGCAAGTATTTTGTTAATACTGCGATAGGTCTGTTACATGAAGACCCGGCAATTATAATTATTGAAGTTCATATCAACATACGGTTGAAAATACAGGAACCAATGTTTCAACTCTTTGTTATTTTCAGTTTGTTAATACACTGTTCGACAGACCTGGACAAGAAGGTGGTGTATTTTACGTGTTACATCAAAACTACCGTTCACGGTTATCCGGAACTGTAAATATATGTGAATAATTTTATTACTTTACATCTCATTATACTAAGTCAGACTTTCTGCTGGTCATATACTTTATGTAAACAAAGCTTTAATCTGATTTGAGAACAATAATGAAATATAAATATGGTAATATTTTTTATTTCAACGATTAAACAGGGTGACAACCGAGAACGAAGAGGGACGAGACTTAACGCAACCAGATTTTAATGAGAAGAAAATAAGTCAGACGATGTAAGCCTAGGAATGTATGTGATCACTATCTCATCATGCAAAGCCATTGCTGGCAAACAGGTTGTTTCATATACAAACAAATTGAATGCAAATTGGTACTTTCACGTGCTGCCGTGCATGGAAACACTAAATGAACACATTTTGCGTTTTCTGGCACATGTAATCGCTTTGGATTATATTAGATTTGAGCACAACGTTATAAATTCTGGCATCTTTTCTGGGATATATTACACATACATGATGAACTAATATAATGCATATTGCACTTTCAAAACATCACGTGACATGGATGTGCTGTATAATCAAAACGACTTCTATACATTCACAATTTCCCCCGATTTACATAGTGGCGCTTGAAGACACAGACACTACCTCCTTTGTCTCCGAACTGGAAACAACTTCCTCAACATGTCTATAATTTTGTGATTTTCATAAGAAATCTACCGGACTACTTTTTCCTTTGCAGTTAACATACCGATGTTGATAATATTATCAAATGGGCATGTTAACTGCAAAGAAAAAGTAGTCCGGTAGATTTCTTATGAAAATCACAAAATTAGAGACATGTTGAGGAAGTTTTTTCCAGTTCGGAGACAAAGGGGGTAGTGTCTGTGTCTTCAAGCGCCACTATGTAAATCGGGGAAATTGTGAATGTATAGAAGTCGTTTTGATTATACAGCACATCCATGTCACGTGATGTTTTGAAAGTGCAATATGCATTATATTAGTTCATCATGTATCGATAATGGTCACTTTTTTCATCTGGAAAATGAGCCGAGTTTAATTGCCTCTTTGATGCCGACTCGAAGAATCAAAGTCAGGACAGAATGAGATAAACAGAGTAATGTGTACAATGTCCTAATTTTCTATGCAACTTTCGTCAATTTAGGGATACAGTGGAGGGGGCTTAAAGATTTAGAACATCAATCGGTTCCGATACTGAAAGATATTCTTCTCGATTGTTTTGTCAGCGTCCCCTATAAATTATGATTTATCGTCAGACTAATGTTTGGATTGTTACAAATGAGGAACGGGATACAATGGAAGGGAACTGTAATGGTTTGTGAAGGCATATTTAGTAATTTCATCCAACAAATTTTCAATTTGTACTACCACAGATTTTACATTTTCCCATTACTATTGTTTTTGCCAATCAATCTATCAAAACTGAGGAGACATAAATTGAAAAAGGAACGAAAAGCAAACAGTAAATTGCTGAATTTTCAAAAAGCCTATTTCTTCCAAGACTCACCAAACCTTGAAATTAGAATCACGCAAGTTATTTGTGCATTAATATTATATAGATACATTAGAAGAGCAAACGTTAATCAATTTACAAGAAAGAAATGTATATCACAATTACCGTGACTAAACACACACGCACACACACACACACACTCTCTCTCTCTCTCTCTCTCTCTCTCTCTCTCTCTCTCTCTCTCTCTCGTTCTTTTCTGTAGTCATATGAAACAGTGACAAGGAAACATTTAATCCGTTCTTGTTTGTCGGTCGACATTTGGCATTTCAGGGGCTTTATAGCTCTTTCGAACTGACAACAAGCCCGTTCGTTCGACATAGTGATGTGATTGTCAAAAAGGTGGTAGCTCTCTCGGGTTATCATTTACTCTTTCAGACAAAAATGCGCCCCCCCCAAAAAAAAAGCAAAAAACAACAAAAACAACAAACAAAGCAAACTAAGTGTATGTTTCATTTGATTAAATGCCGTTCAGAAACGTTTTAGTTTTTGAGTAGGATTTGTGTGTTGGAGTAAATCTTCAGTATTGTATCTCAGAGAGTACTGAGATTGTGCTTTAGGGAAGGTCAGTTTTCTGGTATACAAAAGCGTTCTTTAAAACACCCTCGCTAACGTTAAAGTAACAATTTTGGATTTCATGACGTCAATGAAATTTCGTATAATATACTTTCCCTTATCTCGTGCAATTTCCTAGCGTAAGAAGTATGAGGTATAGGGTCGACGGGCCTGAACTTGAGCACATCCTGATGGAAACACATAATCCGTGGCTATATGTAGAGTCTGGTATATGCTCCCAGGTTCAAATAAAAAAAGCAAAGTTGCTCTGCTCAAGAATAAGTCTTGGCTTTAAAGATCGCTACAAGGTCATCTTATGATAACGAACGTTTCGCGTAAGACGTTGTCAAAAACAATACTTGTTTGAGAAAAAAGCACGCTATGTAGATGTAAGTATACAGTAAAGAAGGTCAAGCGAAATGTGGGCGGAAGTGTAACGACTTAGAGGATCAAAATACAGTAAAGTAAGATGAAGTTTGACAGAGAGCATCGCCGGAGAAACTCAGCAATAACCCGCCGAGGTGGTCAGGGAGAGTTAATAACTCATTCTGTGAAAAGTTAATTCCATCACACGACCATTGCTTGCCGCACAGCGATACGAACCTGGTAAATGACATAATATCTCGCAATTCCCCGGGGTCAAAGAGGTCAAACGATGTGCTGTTAACCAATCACACATCTGGCGGCAAACATGAAAATCACGAGAACGAATGAACTCAAGAGGTGATATTTGCACTAAAAAGTTGAAATCAATAAAAAGGAAGTTATCTCTTGATTTTTCGATTTGATACATTTGTCCTGATTCGCCTGAACACGCGATGTATTATCATAGTATATTCGGTAGCTGGTGTCGTATCGTAATGTAATTTTATCTATTACAAGTGTTGTTTCATTTCCCCTGGTGAGTCAAAGGTTGCGGAAACTGAGTAATTCGTGAGTGCTACAAGATTGAAGATAGCGAAGAAACAAGGACGCTATTCTACACGCTCACTATACAATCCTTAAACAATATTGAACTGAAATAACAAGCATCGGGCAGTAAACATTCGTTGAAAGGTTTATGTTGAACCCGAGGCCAATGACCCTTGGGGAATGACGATAGATGCCGCAATCACGTACACACTGTCAGTTTTACGGATGCTCCGAACTTAAATCCTACCAATGCATTTCTTTCTTCCGATGGGTCCTTAAGGCATTCAGCATTTACAGACGGGGAATAATAATATTTCAACGCAAAGTCGCAGGTATAAATATATATTCCTATGATGCAATAAGCGAGGAGAAGCAGTTGTCGGTTCATCTCTTTATGAGAAATGTAACATTTATTCGAAATTACAGCAGTAAATTTCAAGGTGAGTTTTTTAATAACACAACCACATGGGGCTTCACCATTTTATTATTTCAGGAGTAAATCGTATAGAAAGCTGATAATCGCTCTGAAATCGGTCCATGGCTTAGCACGATTTGACATACTTCCTCGCATGGGATATTTAATTCCTAAAATGTCTGCAAAGTAGGCTACCATCATTGCAGGGACCACAGCTGTGACTTTTGATAATCAGTTAATTATTTTTGTTCTGGGAAACGAGTATATATATTTTTTTCTTCTTTTGTAGTTTTTCTCTAGTTATTGTAATCTTATTTTCTCCAGTTTCCAGTCGCTGTTTAAGTACATCAGTGATTGATCATCAGATATTACCGTTCAATACTTATTTTTAGTGTTTATCATCAATTTATTTTTTTCATTTGATCAGTCATCCTTGTTCGTCTCATTATTATCAGTGGTTGGTCTTCGTATAGCTTATCCTTTGATTGTGTTTCTGCAGTGCTACAGATGATCTTTTACATAATGTTTTCAGAATGCCCTCGTCTTTCTCACTGTTGACGTTTCTGTGGTCGGAATGCAAGATTTCATACTGTGCTTCGATTTAGGCCCACCATTTGATAAATCGTATATTGACAAGCGTATTGTTGCGCTTTTAAACTTTTTTACAACAGCTTAAGGTGCGATTTAAGTGACGAGACGAAAAGCGATAATTGATAATGATCCGTTGGTAAGTAGTGAGCTTGTTGTATTTTGGATGCTTTCAGTTACTTTAGGCTGAATTCAAATATGTGCTTTCAAAAATATTTGGTATGTTAATGACATCATCGTTTCTATAGACACTGATTGAAAAATTGTAACTGATGCTACATGTATATTGTTGTGATTGCACACCTGTCCTTTGCTATTGTGCGCTGCTACTGATATATGCACACACTCTGCAGCTATGCCTTTTGCCGACAACTAACTCGTCATTGGCACCGTACTTCCTGGAATGAAAAGGGGTTGTCAGTGCCAGAGAAGACTCTTCGCTGGAACCATCGCTTTTTTAGATTTGTCTCCTTCTCATTGACGGTTAGGCGGCATTGACTATACCTTACGTGTAAGATGTCCGGCGCTTTTATTTTCTTGTCCTTTTCTTTGCGATGTTGCTTTTTGTGCTTGTTTCGATTATTTTACGCTCTTTTCTCCTTATCATTTGAATAGAATATTCATTCACTTCGCATCTTGCACGTTGTCATTGACCAATATTGCCCTTTCTTTCAGAAACCTGCTGTTTGTGCATATAGTTGATTGACAACCGGTCCCTTTTTTCTTCCTTGTGGCCTAACTTAATGATCAGGTAAACGAAGTGTCTGTGCCATCATTATGCGGACAGGTTTATCGCTTATGAATCCTACGCTTTGCACATGCCATTTGTCACCGAACCCTTCCCTCCCAAAAACAGAACAAACATACAACCTGCTTTTTGTGCATACAATTAAAGTATACAGTCACCTGTAATCTAAATATACCATATATGGCGTTCCTTGGTATTCAAAATGCCCATGTGAGGGCGCTGTTTTTAAAAAGTGGCCACCCGCTTAAATCTGTGATTGGTTAGAGGTTTTCTTTCCATGGTAACTGTGGCAAAATTGGAACAGGTGACAGTATACCTTCAAGCCAGACGCAAACTTTGCATTCGCCCCCGTAATGCGCATATCAATTACATATTCCACAGCCGTTTTATTTTTGTTACAGTTTATCATCTCTACATGATTGGATCGTCTTATCGTTCATCATATGCACTGAACTGACAATACTGCTCCAGTTGCCTTATCGAGTATATTCCGTTTTGAGTGAAATATATCTGATATAGTAAAATTTCATTGGTGTCTTTTATCTGCGAAAGTTCTGATTCGACGGCAAAAACGTCTTCTTTATCTCACACACCACGAACCATTCTCGATAAAAGGTACAAAGAAACAAAAAAGCTTCTGAAATCAGATCCAGTTGTTCCTTCTCAAAAAGGTATTAATGTCTGATATTTCTTTTTCTCCGTCAATTCCGAGGTTCTTCGCCTGTGACGTCACGCCGTTCTCCCGTTTTCAGAGGCGCTGTTATTAAGTTGCCGTGTACTCTACATTGCATTAGTGGCATATTTTTGATGAAAAAGTGAAAAAAAATAGCTCCATTAATGTACTTGAATTGTCGTCTTTGACATTGCTGCCGGCATTTTTCCGTGAAAATGTCTCTATAGTGTAATCTTACTCTTCTTCGTATGTTGTTTTCTTCAGGAGCTAAAACATACCCACGTATGAGTGGCAAAGGAAATATTTCTTAAAGTATACAATATTATGCGAAGTCATTGACCAGATAGAGAGGTGGCATATGAAGTACTCATTCATTCATTCATTCATTCATTCATTCATTCATTCATTCATTCATCCATTCATTCATTCATTCATTCATTCATTCATTCATTCATTCATTCATTCATTCATTCATTCATCTATTCATCCAAGATTTCATACTGGTGGTTCGTTTTAGGCCCACCATTTAATAAATCGTATATGGACAAGCGTATTTTTTGCACTTTTAAACTTTTTTTACAACAGCTTAAGCTGCGATTCATGTGACGAGACGAAAAGCGATAATTGATAATGATCCGTTGGTAAGTAGTGAGCTTGTTTCCTTTTTAAGCGAGTTTGTTGTTGTATTTTAGATGTTTTCAGTTACTTTAGGCTGAATTCTAATATATGCTTTCAAAAATATTTGGTATGTTAATGACATCATCGTTTCTATAGACACTGATTGAAAAATTGTAACTGATGCTACATGTATATTGTTGTAATTGCACACCTGTCCTTTGCTGTTGTGGCTGCTACTGATATATGCACGTGAATGAATGAATGAATGAATGAATGAATGAATGAATGAATGAATGAATGAATGAATGAATGAATGAATGAATGAATGAATGAATGAATGAATGAATGAATGAATGAATGAATTTTCACTGCGTCTCGTTTGTGCTTTCCCTTTTAGGGGTCGTCTTGATTTGCCTGACTAACTTTCACCCAAAAATCCGTTCTTATAAATCTCTAAGGTGACGATGGCTGTCTTGTGAAAGAATACAGCAACAGAAAAAATGTAATACATATCTATCAAATCCCGCTTTTGCAATACCGTATCAACATCGCTATCTGCTCGTAGTCACATAGAAATCCAGGGACCTACGCTGTTGGATCTGTAGTCTGCCTTTAACAGAAAAAAAACAATATCTGTGCTCGATGTAGACACACAAAATAAAGTCAACTCTGTTGTGCATATCAGATGAATGACAGCGAACATGTCGTTAAGATCTCCGTCACACTTCATTGGAATTATGTTGACGTATTTCGATTACGTGACAACACAAACTGGAATTAAATTCGGCTTTAGGAGCGCATGCTGTTTATAAGCCGTTATTGGAGAGCGACCGTCGCTCTATATGCAACTGAAGAAAAGCGTGGCTTTAGCCCGATTCTTCATGTTCTGAAAAAATCCGCTAACTCTCGGTCTAAGCACTTGACCATGTTCCAATATCATTACATCGTCTTCTTCATCACCAAAACCAATGCCTAGGCACGTTCAACAGTTACTGTATGATGGCTGTTGAATGAGTGTTTACCTTTGAGAGCCACCTTCAATTTCTTGTAGGGAAGGAAACTCCAATTGTCCATGTGCAAAGTAATTATTTCAATTAGTTTTCCTCCAAAGCAGATGATTGTATGACTTGACAGATATCTCCAAAAGTAAAAGACATTAAAAATCTATATACTAAGGAAATGTATTACACATAAGACAGTTAAATTCAGGAGTATGTATGTATGTATGTATGTATGTATGTATGTATGTATGTATGTATGTATGTATGTATGTATGTATGTATATATATATATATATATATATATATATATATATATATATATATATATATATATATATATATATATATACTCATTACAGTGATACAAAGTTTAAGTTCAAAATTTGTTGGCTGCAAAAAAGAACGCAAGACGTTGCGAATATTATGGTTCAAGAGGTTAAGTAGAGACCTATTCATTCGCCTCCTCGGGGAATCAAAGATCACTGACCTTTACACTTACTGAAAGGTAGAGAAAGAGAGATTTTCTGCCTAATTACATATTAGTTACGAAACCGTTAAATTTTGGGTTTATTGCTTCACAGAGACTGTGCAGTTCAGATTTGTTGAGTACCGAGATCTGAAAAACAGACGTAGCTGCACATTCTCCAAGATTCTCTCAGAATCTCTAGGTCTTTACCAGGAAATATATGAAATAACCGAGTTTTTCAACTGCTGTACGTGGTCAGGAGATCGGAGTATTCTGTATCTCTCACCGACAACAGTATATTCTAGACATGTACGCCTTGTTGTATCCCATATCTTGCCACGGTTTGCTGTTATTTCAAATCGCCATAGCAACCACAACAGCCGTTTTACGGTGCGCGCTCCGCCCTGCGAACCCTATCTGTAATATACGTGGTTGCGTTCTCTGTCCTTTCCACTCGACTGATGAACGTTAACGTTCTCATCAAGAAACATGGTTTCTAAACCTTCCTGGGCGAGTCGGGAAACCTACGTGGGATTGTATTCTCCCACGGGAAAATACTTTGCATGTTTGCTACTGACGAAGGAGTTACATTTACCTGAAGGTATACCAGTATTCCAACAGGGGCAATTTTCAAGATAGTTGGAAAAAATCGAATACAATTGAGTATTTTCGTCGCGTGTCAGACCGGGTTAGCGTTTTTACCGTCGGGCATAAGGTTTTCGTCTCTTTTCTATACACCCAAACCCAATAATAACTTTTCATCTACTGATAGAGGATCCGCCGATTTCTTTGCGTCGGGTCGGAGATCAACTGCTGGAACTGTAAATCTTAGCTTGGAGGCGTGAAAGATCGATTGCATTGCGAACCCATTTTTTATTCGGCTCAGTCGTAATGAGCCGCGACGTCCCCTCGTCGTATTTTGATGGTTTGTTTTCTAGTAGTCGCGATAGATGGAATCGAAAAGAAGCTATTAAATGAGATTTCAAAGTTACATCGCTAACGCATTAAACTGTAGCTTGTCACAAGATTTATAGATATGTGTGGTCCTGTGTCGACGATTGCCTTGTCTTGTTGTTCAATAGCAGCGTGTGTCGTCGTTAAGTGCTCGTGCTCTCTCTCTCTCTCTCTCTCTCTCTCTCTCTCTCTCTCTCTCTCTCTCTCTCTCTCAATATCGATGTATATATTCTATGCGTATTATGAATGTAGTGTCTTTGCGATTTATTTTGCCCTCCTTCCGTCGTTAATGCGCGCTGTTCCCATGGTAACCATTTTGTAACATATATTTGACTTAAATACTTAGGGAGGTTAATGAAAAGGTCTTCCGGACCCGCACACGGTAAGCCGACTTAGGCTTCCAAAGGAGATAGTATCGAAGACCGAAGCCCATCCGAGTTATGGTCGGAGTCAATTTCCGGGCGCCCTCTTTTGCCACTATCATGCTTGGCTAATTCAATCTCTTTGCCAAATATGTCACTAATACTGACATAATGAAAACCCTATTAATGCTCTATTACAGGGCAGAGTGAGAGAGACAGAGTAGATGCTATGCATAGTATTTCGGTTTTATTCTTCTTTAAAACAATCCTAACGATCTATTAAATTTGTTATGGTCTTCTTCCTGTCTGGTGTGATCTGATTGATCTATGAGATCTGATGGATAGAATATGTCCTCGTATTACATTGTCATGTATTCTTCAAAAGAAATCCTTGACTAAAAAACCAGTCTCATTTAACAGACCCACTTTACAAAGGGAATATAGTGTCTAAGTATGAAGGTTACCGTTGACCCCATGACAGACGGCAGCAACTGCAGTGACGATAAAAAGAAAAGGCAACATGTGTTTATTTCTATGCTACTCTCCACAAACATGTGTTTATTTCTATGCTACTCTCCACAAACATGTGTTTATTTCTATGCTACTCTCCACAAACATGTGTTTATTTCTATGCTACTCTCCACAAACATGTGTTTATTTCTATGCTACTCTCCACAAACATGTGTTTATTTCTATGCTACTCTCCACAAACATGTGTTTATTTCTATGCTACTCTCCACAAACATGTGTTTATATCTATGCTACTCTCCACAAACATGTGTTTATTTCTATCCTACTCTCCACAAACATGTGTTTATTTCTATGCTACTCTCCACAAACATGTGTTTATTTCTATGCTACTCTCCACAAACATGTGTTTATTTCTATGCTACTCTCCACAAACATGTGTTTATTTCTATGCTACTCTCCACAAACATGTGTTTATTTCTATGCTACTCTCCACAAACAACAAACAAATTACCTCAAGAAAAAAGGAAACAAGTAAGTTAGTAAATAACTAAATAAGCAAATAAATAAATGATCAAGGGAACGGAGAAGGTGCGCATGCTCTATCACTCCTCATATGCTTCCTGCCCAGCAGAACGGACAGGACAAAATGACTGAACTTGGCAAGTCATGATCAAAGTTTGGTGAAGATTTCCAAAAATGCGATATTAGATTTATTTCAAGAATTTATTCCAGGAGATTTACGTAAATCAACATGATCTATCCCCCTGCTTATTGATCTTTGACTTTTACACCAAATCAAAACCCATACGTTAATCTCCCAACATCGTTCTTTGCATTAAGGTAGCAGCCCCCTCGGGGACAGATATGCGGACTCTAAAACTTTTAGAATTCCTTTCTAATCTACCACTCGTGGAGATCATTTTAAAGCTCTTGGAGTAAGAAAAATTTTCACCATCTTAATTTTTCGAAAATCGAAAATTTTATTTTTTCCAGAGAGTTATCACAAGGATGCGACCATTTTGAATTTCAAATATCGGGAAATATCGGTAAAACTTCGGTAATTTGTCGCTCTAGTACTAAAATTCGCACGGTGACGGTCGATTTTTAATCTCGATTTTGAAAGAGCATAGTTGAAAGATTCCTTGAAGAAAGTTTGAGCAAAAGTTTAAGTCTTTCACTTTCGAGGCGCATCCTACCTTAACGCAGGAAGGGAGCTGCAAATGTTGATGCAAGTCAGCTTGGATTAACGATACTAATGGAAAAAGGAAGAGTATCGATCGATTCCTGATTGCGTAATCCGGAAAATGAGAGAATGTCTTCGTGATTCATTCAGTCACACCTATATTTTAGTTAAGAGATTATAGCAACAACTGTAACATGGTCGAGCTCCAAAGCGTTTAAACTGTTCTGCTGTGATCCGGCAACAGACTTTTTTGAAAGCGGGAGATGGGGACACTGTCCGAGATTCTACAAGAATTGGGCACAAATAAGCACATGTCAGAGACTGTCCACCGGAAAAATTCGTCTCATTGAGGATAGAAAGTAAGCTTATCTAGAAAGATTGTGGAATCGTTATCTTTAGAAGATCGAACCATTAAAGAAAAAAGAAAACACGTATGTGGACTTAGCTGATCTTATCAATAAATTTGCAGGATGTATATAGGCCTACCTAAGGAAGGGCATGAACGTCTTCACTTAGGCCTTGGTCTTGCTTTAAAAATATTTTTAGATATTGAGCTGAAGACAAAGTGTATGGCCAACAGAGTTGGTCGCTCGCTGTTAAACACGATGCATCTTCGATGACGAAATGATCATTTCTCTTCTGCATGTGTCTAGAGTCTGAAACACTGATAAAATTAGGAGAACAGAAACGAAGACGAGATTTCTTTTCGGAAGTTCTACTTTTCAACTTTTGTGGCACGGCGATAATTGCTGATGGATAGTCAAGCAGTCACGGCGGGCGTCGTACAAATCGGAAGTGTACGATAGAAAATCGAGCTAACAGCAAACGTTAGGCGAGAATCAATATAAATAAAAATCTGACAAGACGATTTAAGTTTCTTAGTCCCCGCCAATTTAAGTCACAGTCAAGCGATTCCAACCTGTCGGAAGAAAATTCCATCAATAAAGGCATGCGACAGTCTTTCATAGACACTGACATCAATATATTATCAGCCCGGCTGAGTACTAAACGGCGACGCCTGAATGTGTTTAAAATTCCATCCGGATAACAATTATGTCAGGGGATATCTTCGGGCAAGATGGTTTTAATAAATCAATGTGGATTTACAGTCTCCGCTTATGCATGTAGTAATCAAGATGTTTGTATTTCATCATTCACAGATGCTGATTCGAGCATGGCACCATCGTTCACAGACGCTGATTCGAGCATGGCACGGTCGCCACGTTTACCTTGGAATGCATCGCGACGCCATGGCGGGCAATCTCCCCGCATCTTTACGACAACATTTGAAAGCATTCGATCTTCCGTTTGGGATTCTTGTACCTTGGACTTACAGTCGTATATCTCATGGTCGGGACGGCTTGTCGGATGAATGTTATCGAAAGTGAAATATGTTGATAACGATTGGTGCATCGATTAGGATCGCTGATTAGGATCTATCTAGATTAGTATAACCCAGACACAGTTGACGTCATCGGCCTTGAGTTACGTGTTCATGTTGGTGTACGAATAAAGATATAGATTAAATCCGAATTAATATATCGTACCTGTGTGCAAGACCATACGCAAATGTGAAATACAGATTAAGTCTTCATGTGGATGCCATGTGACTGTTGACTGGTTCAGTTGTTGCTATGTGTGTGTGTTCCAGTTATTTCAAGGGACAATGACTGTAGCTTCTGATAACATAGCTTTTTCATCATATTCATTTCAGAAAACAAACAATACTTTTCTATAATATGTCGAAATACAAAGTATTGAACATGGTTTTGCCTACGCAATGGATCTTATACAGTAGCAATTTTACTGTTGACGAATAAATTTCAGTCCGGACAAAAATTAAGTTTTCAACAATACGGCGGAACAGAATGCACAATTATACAGGCTGTGCTGATAAGCTGAACGTTATGTCTTTTGGTGTCATTTTGGACTTGAGCAAGGCAGAGCTAAATATTCAAAACTACTTCCAAGGTCAAAGCTAATTAACGAAGGACTTTGATCGAGAAAGAAATCTTGTGAAGCCAGCTAGTCTCGTGCAGGGTGGTAGCAGTTAATTGCAGGAGAACTCAGGAACGGTCAAAAGAGGAAAACTAATCGTGTGATCACCGCTTGTGAAAGCGCAAAGGCAAACATACGGTAAAGGATCGAACAAATCCAACGAGGTAATACCACGTGACATACTATGATTGCGAAAGCAATATCGTACGCTCAACTTTCATACCCAGCTTTTTACAAATCCTTTCAACAGTGGTACGCCTACCTTCCTCTTGGTTATTATACTGCCCTTTAATCTCTGATGCACTGGCACAATATTACGTCAAATGCATGTGGATACCGTAGTTGAGGATATCAATACGCCGATATTGGCCAGTGTTGTGATTCGCACTTGCTTTGATGCAAACAAAGGACTGTTTTAAAATGGGAAGAGAAGATTGACACATGTTTTCAGTTTTAATATCACATCACACACTTGAGAGAACACATTTGCAATTATTCCTTTGGTGTTTCATGAACGATAATCCACGCTATTATGTGGAACTGGGACATAGTGTGTTGGTGATCTGATTATCCTGAAAACCAAACTGTACGGTTTTATATTGGAAACGTTTTTATCTGATTCAAAACTGGGTGTTCACAAATAATATAGTTGAAATGAGACTTTGTTGAACGGTTTAGAGCGATGACTTGTGTTGTCTTCCATATTTTCTGAGTAATCATCCACCTTATAATATTCGACATAAGCTTACACACTTTGGAGTGCAATTCAAAACTAGCCGCAAAATTTATGATCAGCCATGATTTCTTGAAAACGACAAGTTATAAGTTTCCAATATGCCTCTTATCTGAAAGTGTGCTTCCACATGTATTTTACAGATAGTTAAAGTTTGAAATATACTGAAGCATTGCGCCTTTTTAGCACTCAGTAGTTTTCACTTCTGCGCAACTTGGTAATTTTAGGACTTTTTATTGTGAAATGAGATGGCGAGAGAGGAATTAGTGGAGTGATGAAAGAGAACCATTTCGCTCTATCGCTCCATCAGTGCAAGAATGAAAAATGAAGAACCCGCAACTTGAAAAATCATACACGAACCCGTTTATTTATTTCAGATTATGGCGGTTGCAACCCGTCATCAAATACATCAATGGGCTACTTACAGTCCAAAGCATCTATTTTAATATCTTCCCATTAAAACGTCGGTAGATTTGCACGATTGCATAAAAATCCTGTCATGAAACAAACATAACGAAGAAAAACGTCGTCAATGAGCAGCTCAGCAAACAAGACAATTTCAATTTCCGTGATCATGAAATGGACAAGTATGTATAAGTATTAACCTAAATGGGCCATTGCTAACCATTGCATTGAAAAACAAATAATAATCCAGGAGCTTTTACAACGTTCTTTGATGAATTTTCATCGCGTTTCATGTCTGATTTCTTTAATCAAAACACAGGGAACTTTTTAAGTCGTTCAATGAAACATGTTTTTTAAACAGCTTGAACACTTCCTTCTCTGAGTTTCTTTAGTTTTCCTTTTTGATAAGCATTTTGTAATTTTATAGAACCAACTGTTGTAGGGACAACACTACGTACATATTTGTCTCCGACAAATATTAATTTTCAGTCTGGCATATACATTACCCGCCTGCTATGTGTGATTGTCAAACCATTAACGCATGGTGTAATTTACCGAAGTGACGCAACATTACGCAGATCGACTTTGATATTTACAGATTTTCTAATAAATCGAGACAAAATAATCAAATTATCCATTAACTAAAGAATCGGGGCTCACGCTCTGGAGACCTAGTCCACTGCTTGTGGATATAAATCACTCAAAACGAGGCGATATCCAACACACCTACGAGGACTCGCGATCGTAAATCGAAATGCCGGGAGATTTCACCCCGATAAGTTGATCTTCAAGAGCCGGGAGAAATTATCTGTGGTTATCCAACCGTGATTGGACCAGCTAATTTGATCACGAGTAGTAATATTTTCATTCAAAGTCTCCAAACAGCCGCGTTGACGACAAAAAACGTCTGATTTCGTGCAAAGCTGCTGGGTAGTGTACCGACCGTTTCAACGTGTTGTTGGCGCACCTTCCACCGAGTGATGGTACCGGTATGCGCGTTTCTGTATCGTGCCATCGGAATTTCCGGTTTCCATGGAACTGTTACCGTGGAAACCGTCGGTAATGACGCAGGTCATGTCAGCCGCATGCTGAGTGATGATGATGTTTACTTTCTTCTCTGAATCAAGTGTCATTTATTCGGGTTGATATTTGTGTTCAATATAAGCAACCACGATCAGGATTAGCATTTCAAATGACGAGAACAAAATTGAGGAAGGGATAGTGGCTGCGATTTTCATAATTGTTCACTATTTTGTTTTCTATGTAAATTACAAGTGCTAGTTCTAAATCCCAAAGAATGTTGAAATTCCTACTATTTCGCTTGTCAACACAGCGTCTTTACATGTAAAATGCACTGTCCACGTACGGTTTAAACTTGAATTCTATTCAGGACCAACGTTGACTTGTCAACGATAAAATGCAATGCAAACATGTACAGGCCAAGTGGAGAAGCTGAATACTGGGAGAATAGCAAAAACCGTTACTTGACGTAAAAATATAGTCAGTGAAAAAAATCATCAAAAATACAGCGTTCATACCTATGTAAAACTTAAACACAACTATTTAATATTAGAGATATAAAGCATTGCGTAAGCATTTTTGAAAATTTCTAGACGCATGCAGGCAGAGTCACTTTATGGAGAGAGAGAGAGAGAGAGAGAGCGAGAGAGAGAGAGAGAGTACACTTTCCAGTTTTATACGTGCTATGTCATTTGGATTCAAGTGGAATCACAGAAGTTCCCTTTTGCATGCATCGTGAGTACTCGTCGGCAACGTCTGGTAAGATTACGCAAATTGAAGCCAATTTTGCTGGATGGGGTCATTACAGCGTGAAAAATCACTCTCCTGATCTTTTGGATTCGCTTTGATCTTCTTCTGCCTGTATGACACAGACAATTTCTGACTTTTTGCCTTGTGCCGACAAACAGAGTTAAATGTTTTATTTGCCGTGTCCAAGTTGAACTCGACACCCTAGACGTGAGCTCACACGTCCGAAACGCAGAGAGGCGATGATACTTTGAGAGCGCATTTTCAGTCGGTAAAGGTCGCCATATTCTTCGCAAGATTTGATCTGTAACGGGTAGTGATGGGGCGTAGCTGCCACGCCGAGTTCATCCGCGAATATCTCTGTCGGTTGTACGCGACGCAACGGCCACGTGGCGCGCTACTGCGTTTTAGCACGACTCCCCACCAAACACGGTATAGAACTAGCATCACAAGAATTCATTACACGCAAATTTCTTTAGTTGGGGGATCAGAACCACATACATCACGCGTCAAAATCGATCTCAAAACCCTCAAATTGAGAAGAACTGATGTATTGTGTGACCTGGTGTGTCTGGTCTCCAAGCAACAGCACAGGTTACTGGCGATATGGAATTTCATCTAAACATTGCAAACGTAATTTATCCCGAAATTACAAGAAACAATGAATCATGCCTGTGTGATATTTTAATGGAGAAAATTTTGAACATTGACTTATTGACGTTCTCAAGTCATCAGGGAAATATACTATCGGATGCTCATTTAACAATAACCGATAATTTTGTAATAACATAATGTTTGAAATTTTGCGCGTCAACTTGAAATGGTGTCACGACCATCACCGAAATATTGAAAACGATGTATACATTTTGTTCTACAGTGTAATCGTGGGACTTCGTATGAAGTTTGTCTCTACTGGATAGTCGGTCCATCTAACCATCCACATATTGCCTATTTTTTAGATGCGTAAAGAGGGTTCCAAACCTACAGAATCTAGAATGCCTGCGTATTACTTTTGGTACATAATCTTCGCCTCTCTGGATACATTTTGTGTAAAAACCCAAAATTATTGTGAGATTTTATAGAATCTTTTGTTTGGGAGCAATTGCACGGTGATTTGTGCCATTTTAATCATGGTACCAATTTGTGCTTCGCCGCTACTTTCTTACTCAAGGAAGATGTCTTGATGCCCTTGTTCTGTTTGGTGTCTGCAAATTAGGGATTTCTTTCTGACGCACTCGGCCATATACTCAATTGTTCCTTTAACGAGAAAAAAAATAATCACATAGTACGTTGAAATCACTGCGCTTGGCGATTGCAGTCTCATGCAATTAATTCTGACGCGTCACCAATTAGCGGAGCGGGTGGTGTGAACTCTTTGCGTTACATCACGCTGAACCCGTCAGGAAACTAGCGACACGGCTGGATGATGACATTGTTTGACACTGTTTTTGAGTTGGAATCAGACCTGCCTCACATTTTGAGTAACGAGTGAAAGCTTCTTGAATATTCAGAATCCCAAGTAAAATACCTTTCCTCGCCCTTACGTGTGCCGTATAAAATAACGTAGATTGACTAGCTCCCTGCTGAACCGGCTGATGTTTGTTGTCACTGCCGTCGTTTACAAGAATTTAAAGACATTCTCTCTGTGTGATTTGGAAAGAGACAAGCTCTTTGAGACGCATGGAATCAATAACAATTAACCGACCGGTGAGTTTGTGTTTTTCTCGGCTACGTGACATGGCAATGCATCGACGTCTTAATCCCACGGCAGAACATTAACCATCGACGCACGGAATCATAGAATTTAGCACTGCCTAGTACCGTCACAGCACTCGAATATTTTTATCGGCTATTAACTCCCGCGTTATTGCTTCTGTGGAAAAGTTCGAATCTCCATGAAGTCGAAAATCGTGCAGTGCCTAATCTCTGCACCTTGAGCATAGGAAGGGCTCTCCTGGATCCGGGTATATTTTTACTTTTGAAAAAATAAGACATTTACCCATTACCGGTTATTCTAGTAGTTATGGATCAGATAAGATCACTTCAATGTCCTATCTACTGAGACATCTATCTGGCCACAAACGTTTGAAATATGGTTTTAGCTGAAGTATCGTACTTTTGCATTAATTCCTGTCCAGACATGTTACGAGAGTGTTGATTATTTTTGAATGGACGGATGTCTGACGCTGAGACTTCTTAGTTGCTAGGAGACAAAACCGTCTACCGTAATGAACAGTCAGATAAAATAGCGGCGATTTATGAACAAACGCGTATTGTTACTTGAAGCAACCATTGAACAATATTGAACTATTTCAGCGCTCTGTACCTTTATAAAGATTATGTGTGTCCTGCATAAATGAAATCAAAATCACATCAGATCAACTGTGCATTCATTGTTAAAAGAACCGGTCGGCTTTCAAAAGATGCGTTTTCAGAAACAAGTTACGATTTAAATGGTCTAGAGTTATGTCTTGACCCTTGCATGTCTAATAAATGCGTCAGAGGCGATGCCGAGGTTACATACTACTTGAAATCTCCAACTCTATCGTCACAAAACACCGATAAGGATTGTTCTACTTGGTTACAAAAATATGGCAGCCGGTAGGTCGCCATTATTTGATATCAGTTCCTATTGCGTTTGAAACACAAACACACAAAATTATTTAAAACACGCCAGGGGAAAATGACAAATGAAACAGAATTGCAAAGTTTAAATTAGTGCTCACTTACAGACGATAACTATAGGAGGAAGATACCGAGACTAAATAAGATTTTATTTTAAATTTCGCATCCGACAACATGGACAATACACATTGTAGATTCCTCACAAATGAACTTTCTTCCCAGTTATTGTTGCGAGAAAATTTGACAGTATACGTAGCATACATGAAAAACCCGTTTTAAAGATATTGAAAATTTCTCGTCAGGTAATAAGATGCCTCTGAGCTCGAAGATATAAGCGAAATTTATAATGCACGTGCCGAGACTGCCGCCTGGCTAATCGAAGGGCGGCGGCGTCCCGTTCAATGACACGGACCAGCAAAAACATCATTTGTCACTGATTGTGTTTTTATGACTTCATTCTTCTCTCGAGACTTATCAAATATTGAATGGGATCAATTACTTATCATTTTAGCTTCACAGATATCAAACGCTGTCGGCAGGATGTTCATCAGCATTTTTTATTCACTGTTCAGATACACGTATGATGGAAACACGCACTTAATTTCAGCGAGTTTATAAATGATAAAACACCAAGAGGTCAAGAGGTCAATCATAAACCCTGGACTGGACACATATGTCGGTCTGTTAATATTTAACTAATGGCTGATCATGATCCATTATTGTAAGTTTCTCAACTGACATGAAATAAATCTCGGCTCGTTTAGCTCATTTTGAATATTTTCACCATACTGCTCATTTTTGTCATTTTTTGTTTAAATATCGCTATCAAAAGAGAACGCCAATGTGAATTTAACTTTGTACAAATTAATCACGAATTAATTATCAATAAAGCAGCCCGGAAAACATGGGGCCCAATGTTTCTAGTTTCATTAGTGGAGCCTATATTATCGAAAGTATGAATTAGCCGCCTCTGCGATTATGTTGATTTTCTAATTTTGCCAGTGTGGGCCCAGTGTAATTCAGTCCTGCCAAAGGGTCGGCGTTCCTGGTGAACAATGGAATAATCTGTCTGCTCATTGTACGACGTTGTTAATGAGGAATCATTTGCAGGTTTAGAAATCTACTGATTTCATAGACACGCTTCCATGTAACCAGTTTGTAACGCATTATGGTTGACACACACAGTTCGTTGAGGGCACATAACGACAATTTGGTCGCGTGTTTGCTTCAAGGAAGGGGATTCGTAACCAATTCAGGCGCTAAGGACAAACTTGTGTCTTATTGTCGAATCACGGTGAGACCTGGGCGTTATGTGACACCACAGTGTCTCTTGTGAATGCACTCTTGTGAATGCACAAATCGATTCAGGACCATCGCTAAATCGGTACATTCCAACCTAGTGGCTACCGTACATTCATATTCCTAAAACGCAATAAACAATCTGAGAAGAAAGTTGGGCCTGCGACGACGGTCTCAAACCGTAGCGGCTGGAGAATTGAGGAAAACATCTACTTTTACAAGGTCAAAAGCGGAGGGCTCTGCAATTGAATAGGTGTATCCATGGGGTATAAGCTCACTTCTTGTACCGCAATAGGAAGGGGAAGAACTGACATGTTTATTCTAGCGTAATGAACGATCAATCTCTAACTGTAAATATTGTCTTTCGGGAGGAGAATGTTGAACCTTGATGTGTTGTACTCGGAGTGGCTTTGGCGATGTGCATTTAGACAGAAAAATTGGCGGATTTTACGAGAAATTAAGCGGCGCCATGAGACACTGTGCATACACGAGAGAAGAGTATAAAAGTCAAGGGCGTGTAAGAACGTCTGATAGTTTGTACGCTGAAGGCATTTGTACCACGATGATCTCACATGCCATAAACGGAGGTTATATTTGTTCATAGAAAATGCTTCTGGTGAAAGCTTCATGTAACATTTGCCGTCACTATTACCACTGAAATCCCGTCAGTTTTCAGACAAATCTGTCACGACAGCGCCATCGTGTGATCGAAAGAGCGCGTCTGCGTCCAAACTAACATCAATATGGTGCTTACGGGGTTGAACTATTCACTGTTTTAGGTGACAGTGGTATAATAACTAGCAGACATCTCGGCGAGACACTTCTCAAATTAAAACGAAATTGAATAGTTTATCAAATATGACCCAACCATCTGGATACACTCAATAAGCGAACAGATCGCGACGAAATTCAGATAGTCTGAAGCTTTCCACGTTCCTCACTTACCTAGGTTGTTTTCCAGGCTCCGTTGGCGTATAAACATTATCGTCGGGTCTCGCTCGGTTTTGCATTTGCAAAGATACCACTAGACATACTGACCTTTCTTTTGTATTAGAGATCACGATGTCTCACACAAGTAATCATCAGAAATATTATTCTAAACTTTTCTTTCCTGAAATGTTTGTTCATGAACGGTTGGTGGCAGTGATAGTGTACGTGATGTGACTTAGGCCACTTAAAGAAAATTCTTTGTTTGTCGTCCTTGGATTTTTGAAAAACCTCCCAGCCAGCCAGGGAAAAAACAAACATAAACAAAAACACAAGTGCATTGACATAAGCTCAAGCTAATTTTGTTTGTTCCAGAAAAATAATAATTTTATTTGCAATAGTGTTAACATTGTGTATGTTTTCTACATTTTCTCTGAAAACCTTTCACCACGCGGACGGCAAACAAATTACTTTATTTAACGCGCCTTATGTTGAGTCCTTTTTTCAGCACCATACCCGCGTCCTTGATTTAACCCGCGCCTTTCTCCCAGCTTATTTTGTGCCTTGCTTATTTTAAATTACGGTTGAATAAAAATTCTAACACAAAAGATTGTGTATCTTCGTAAAGAGGTGAAAATAGACATTGCATGGTGCACACATTTTTGTAATATTCTAAACGATCTGTGTAATTTTAAACTGGTTTCTGATGTTCGGTCATCATTCAACGTAATAATTTTTAAGAAGTCTTCCTTTTGAAATATTTCGATTTCACAGGTTTTATTCACAAAAACATCGCGATGTAATTTTTCGATAAGATTTACTGTAGTTTTGGTGCGAAATGAATAAATTCTGGTAGTAGACAAAGTGAACATGGTCATTTTACGACTGTGGATTTGACATGAGGCTTAAGGGAGATTTTTAAAACATGCTAAGCTTTTAAATTTGCGAGTGGTTTCGTCTTAATGTCAAAAGGTCAAACATCAACTTGGCATTGGGTAAAATATTTTTATCTGTATTGTCCCCGTCCGCATTTCGCACACTTTTTCCAAAAGAAGACGTGGCGATGACGTTTTTCAGTGCGTCGCATGGAATTTTTATTGATTTGACAGTCAAATCTGAATTGTTCTGGACTTATCGGTCGCCGTGAGACCGAGCGCGGGAACGCATTGAAGCTGTAATTTACCAGGCACGACCAAATACAGCCATTACGTCATTTCCCATCGCTCAACCACACGCAGAAAGAAGAGAATCCGTTTTTCGGTCCTGGAATTCATTTTCTTTACGCATATCTGCGTTTCAATAAAACAGACATGAACTTTGCCACATTCCCCTTTGAAAATTGGGCAGATTTACGCTCAAATTTCAATCAGACATAGGCGGCATAAAAATTGCTCCCTTTACTAGCAATTGTGAGCATTCAGCGCAGACGATATTGTTCATAGCATTAGTTTGTTGTCAGCTAGTCTCATTAAGTGAAAATCTAACTAAGCTGGTTTTTAATAAAGAAGAAAATGGATTAAGCAGGACACAATCGCGTATAATGGCTCTCTCTTCGCAGTGAGAGCAATAGAGAGATTACGGTTACGCTGCTTGGCGTTGTGAGTGCCATTTTGACAGTCGACGGCTTATTAATGTACGAACACTGCGAACCTTTTTCCCATCACTGAAATCGCATTGCAAGACAAAGGCGACCGACAAACCCTGCGTCACTTTTTTTGTGGCAGTTTTCTCAATATATTCGACTAAAAATACTACATTCATACATAGTTGTGACTGTGTGATGTGAAGAAATCATGCGTACCGGGGCCACAATAGAATTAAAATACAGTCTTGTCTTGTGTAAACTTATTTAAACTCGATATTGTTTCTTAATATCTGTTACATTTATGCCACGGTATTTTGGCTATTTTGTCCGCTTTTGAGAAATGTGAAAATAATCGACCAATTATCATTAATCACGGCCTTAATACTCTTAAGTAACCGCAAACCGCGTCACAATCAAATATAATTTCGATAGCATTGATGCCAATATTAATTTCCGCTCTTGACCCAATTTATCGCCGACTTGAAAGTTGTACGTCTAACGTTAATGGCAGCCACGTGAAAACTAATATTACTAGGAGTATTTAATGGCAGGGCTTCTAAAATGCAGCAGAGACGATGAAAACATCGCTAAATGTCGCAGAACTTGAACAAGAGATGGGCGTAGCGTGAAAATTTATATCTTTCAAGGTGAGATGACGATAATCGCCTAATTCAACATTTACGTACACCGTGCACTGCACCGAAGTACCACGGGTTGATTTCCCGCAAGATATTTCCGTCTCAGAACGACTCTCAGGGCCGTACGTTATTCTCCGCAAAAATGGCAAACTGTATGTTATGATCAATGGTAAAATACAATGCATGGTCGACCCTTCTCATATTAGTTCAAATTACTCTAAAGATGACCGTACAAAATCGTAAACTGAACCCTTTAATTTGCTGCTTGGAGAACTAAAATGACGTGGTATTGATGTAATGCTGTTATTTAATTCTCTATATAGTACCGAGTATCCCGACGTGTTAACATGTGTCCAGCCACTTACCGAAAAATCATTGACCCAATGTTCTTCCGAATGTACGGTTCTTGTTGCAGCTAGCTGACACGGTCTGTGTTCTGCACCAAGCTTCACGCAAGTGTCCACGTTCAAGCGATGAAGCTATCAACTTCTGAGTGGTCGGGGTGTCAAAACGATGAACGCTCTTGAACGGAAAACTAGGAACTCGCGGCGACGTGTGTATCGGAGTCCCGGCGGATGCAGAATAGAGTTGAGTGTGGCACGTACAGTTCATTAGCATAGAAGTACACAGGCGCCGGTATTGAACACCTCGTGAAACACGGTACTTCAAAAATTAGAAGCGTTCACAATTACATCTGTCATTGACTTTCGTTCTTAACATTCGCAGGTCAGATTCAAGCCGGACTAAAAGTGAACGTTATAAGGAGGTGACCACAGTTTGAGGTAGGTATAAAGCGCGTGATTTCCCGGGGGTGCTGCGCCTAGCTTCTTGCCGCTGACTGTGTGTGTAGCATCATATTACCGCCATGGACACTCGGAAAATGAGTCTATGTTTCATGGCCGTCTTCAAACAACACTCACGCCTATCGAAGAAGAGTTCCACGACGATGTAGTTTAATTACTACTGTGGCCGATGACGATAGCCCAGACGTAATTAAGGCAATTCGATGTGAGAAGTAGTACTAATTTGACACGAGGGAAATATTATTTTCTTTAAAAAGTGTCAAATTACGTTTATCACTGCGTCACCGATTTTGTCGTGATTACTCGGATAGTAGATAATAATTGGACGAGCAAACAAGCTCCGGCCTGTCGTGGGGCTTCGCCCTTTGAAAATATCACCACCGTTGGCATGGTGACAATCCGGTTAGAAGTACCTGCGACGGCTAACTAATAACATATACATTATTTCACCTGCCTCTCCATTTTTCACACGACACAAAACGTCGGAAGTAGAATCAGATTATTTCCTAGTGTTTGATTAGATCTCCTAGACCAAGTAATGATATCCATTCTTTTTTCCAGTTTATATAAAATACTGTGTGTCTACCGATGAAACCAAAAAAACGAGGGCTCCGCGAAGACTGCGACACAGTGTGCATCCTTGCGTAAGTCATTCACGTGAAATAAACACGGGGTCAAGTTGACAAGCAGTATACAGTTGTCTTCTGAGAAGACTTCCAGTCGATGCGTATTGTTTCTATAAATTAATGTAAGCACACGAGCTAATCTGCGTGCTAATAGGCTTTTGCGCTTGTAATGTCATACTAGGGACTGGTCAGTTTCTTCGGCCTGGGGGCGGTGGATTCATGGGGCATCACCCTGTTTTTGACTTTGGTGAGGGGTGTCACCATGTTTTTGAAATGCCCAATAGGGAGGTCAGTGTGTTTTTGAATTTTGACACGGGCTCATATTTGCCTAAAATGCATCGTACCAGCCACGGATTTCATCATTCAGTTGCATTTTTCGGCGCACCGCGCGTAACTTTAATAATCAAAGATTTTTTAAAATATTAATTTTAATATATTAATTTAATATATCAGACATATATATATATTTATCTCAGACATATCTGTATGTTTAATTTTTTTTGGAGCGCCCTTCGGGCGCATTACGTTAATATATCAGACATTTTTTAAGCACGCCCTTCGAGCGCATGACTTTAATATATCAGACATGTATGAATGTTTAATATTTTTCGGTGCGCCCTTCGGGCGTGGCACTTTAATACATCAGCGATATATGTCAGAGAAATCTTGATGTGTGAAAATTGAAAGTCTGTTTTGCAAAGTGTACCATTCTGAAATCTGCAATTCATACGAAAAGCATGACAATATCCTGAAACTTTTCTATTTTCATATGAAAATTCAGTATAAGAGAGTAACATGCACTAATATTTCACAATATATTTGATAAGGTGACTTATTTTAGAATGAAAAAACTGACAAGATATTTTTCGTTCTCATTGCGTTATAAATTATAATACAAGTTACTTCAAGTACAAGTAATAATATCTGTTACGTAAGTTTCATGCATCCTGCAATCATCAGACAGGTGAAGTGACTTCACTTCATCTGTCTGATGATTGCAGGATTACTAGTTTGTACTTGAAGTAATTTGTATTATTGTTTATAACACTCTGCTTTAGCATCGAGCACCGTAATTTCCCATGAGAACATCTGTATACTTCGATACACACACACACAGACACAGACACAGACACACACATATATATATATATATATATATATATATATATATATATATATATATATATATATATATATTATATAAATTTTAGGCTGATTGGCACGTTTCGATATGACTTGCATATCTTTATCAAGCCAGTGACTAAAATAGGCACGCATGCGCAAGATGAACAAGAAAAGTATGGCTGAGAGAGCATTATCTTGGAGAGTATGTCCTGGTAGTCGAAAATGTGGAACAACATATGGTGATCTGTCCGCTCTATTTGTTTTAATGTTGGAGCGATGACCATTCAATCTTTTGTGGAAGGGTTGCGTTGTTTTACCGATGTATTGGGTATTGCATGTGCGACAGGTTAAAGAGTAGATGACATTGCTGGACTTGCAATCAAGGTCATGTTTATTGAGAAAGCTTTTGCCTGTAGATGTAGATATAAAAATTTCGTGTTCTGTATTACAGGGCAACATGCACATCTGGGCTTATTGCAAGGTTTACAACCCCATGTCACTTTGTCGAGTTGGTCGTGTTTAAGTCTATTCTGGTGTAAGATGTCGCCGATGGTAGCTGGTCTACGGTATGCGATGACAGGAGGCAGAGGCATGACCATTTTCATACGGGTGATGAATTTAAGATGACTTGGTTTTCGTGACTGATTTTCCTTAAATCTGGTTGGCGTGGGTCAAATGTAGTTGTCCAGGGTATACGGTTTGATGGTTTATGTTGCTTGTATTGTAGAAGATCTGTGCGATTGAATGTTGATGTACGAGAAATCTGGTTATTGATTAAGCGACTCGAGTAACCGCATTTCTTGAGATGTTCTGTGAATTCTGCAAGTCTCTTATTGCGCCACTCTGGTTTGCTGCATATCCTGTGTATACGTAGAGCACCGGAATAGACGATTGATTTGAATATATGGTATGGGTGACAACTGGTAGGTGGTAGATAGCGGTGTGAGGCGGTTGGTTTAGTGTATAAGTCAGTTTCTATCCTGCCGTTAAGAAGATAGATTCTTATATCCAAGAAAGGGACAGAAGAACTGCTGACTTCTGCTGTGAATTTAATTTTCTGATGGCGTGTATTGAGTCGGGCGATAAAAGTTTCTATGTCTGCTTCTGATGATGTTGACAGTGCCGTCAGGTCGTCAATGAAACGATAGGTGACTGCTGGGCAATTCGGTGTAGTGAAATAACATTTATTCATCCACCAAGTCATGTAGATGTTTGCGTAAGAGACTGCAAATGGGGTGCCCATGGCTGTACCGGAAACTTGTCTGTAATATTTGAAAGTAGTTGTTTTCTAGTACGAAGCGGGCTAGTATCACGATATTATTAATTTCTGTGTCATTGTAATTCGTACAGCTACGGAGGGCCTCATCGATTGCAAGAATGCCTTCCTCTATGTCGATATTAGGATATAAAGATGTAACATCCAGAGCTATCAGGTGGGTGTAAGGAAGCGGTGCCTGTGTGTTGAGATTTGTGAGATTACGGAGACATTGGGTAGTGTCCTTAACTAACTCCTTGCAGAATAATTCGCAAACTGGAGCCAGTTTCCACTCTAGCCATAAAGATGCTGCGCGTGTAGGTGCTCCCACTTGGCTGCATATAGGGCGACCCGGGGGTAAATTACCAGGACTCTTGATCTTGTGAATTTTCCCTAATATGTAGAAATACGCGCCTTTACGATTGGGCCAATGCAGAATAGCTTTCTTATCCCATTCTGGTAGATTCAGTCTTTCAATCAGACATGTAAGGTTGTCGTACACATGACTTGATTTATCGACAGGTGACTTTTCATAGACCTTTGCATCAGAAAGCTGTGAAATGCATTCTGCTTCGTAATCACTGGCATTCCAGATGACTGTAGCGCCTCCTTTATCGGCACGGCCAATGACGATAGAGTTGTCTTTCTTCAGTGATGACAGGGCTGTGCGTTGTTGGATTGTGAGGTTACTTTTAACATCTGGTTCCATGTGACCCCTGATAGTACGATATACATTGTTATGGTAATTTTCTAGCGCACTATTACGATTACGAGGTGGGTTACGGGTGGACGGAATGTAAAGTGATGGCGGAATTGTCAGCTGTTCTTCTTCACTGTCATCAAAGTAAAATTCCTTCCATCTGATTCTTCTTACGTAAGTGTCAACATCAACTAATTCTTTTGCATGATCGTAGCGTGGCGGAATCGGACAGAAAGATAATGGAAGTTTCAATAGTGCTGTTTCATGTATCGAAAGTGGACGATCACTCAGATTTACGATGGCATCGTTTGTTGAAACCGACTTTTTCATACGCATGATACGTTGATGTCGATGGTTGCGAGACAATCTGTGTGATATACGAAAATGACGATTCTTTTTTGTACTTTGAAGAGTGTCAGTCGATGTCGGTTGAGTATTATTTGCTGTAACTGTTTTGTTAATGTCTTGCTGTTTCATGCCGATGTTCTCCAGTTTCTTGTTATGACGTTTGTGTATACTTTTCTGTAAAGTCCGACACATGTTAGAGATTTCTCGACGATATTTGTGAAAGTTCTGTTTAGTTGATATTTATATGTATATGTACATTGAACTTATATTCCACCTTTTGTTTTACCTTTGTCGTGCAGGGAGGTCACCCTGTTTTCGAAATTTGGAATGGGAGTCACCCTGTTTTCGAAAGTTGGAATAGGGGGGTCAGCCACTTTTTGAAGTCGGCAAAAACATTCCCTTGAGGTAGTACGCGCTCAGAAGTTGAAATTGAGACTCATACCTTTGCTCAAACTTACAGTAAGGAATCTTTAAAACATTCCCTTTTGAAATCAAGAATAAATATCAAGGGTCACCATAAAAAATTTTGTATTTGAGAAACAAATTACCCAATATTTTCAGACACTTGAAATTCAAAATGGCCGCCATCCCTGTCTGTGTTTATAGCGCTTTGAGAAAAAAATATATATTTTTGATTTTCACAAACATAGGCCGGTGATACTTTTGGTTTACTCCATAAGTTTCAAAATGAGCACGTCCACGTGGTAGGCCAAAACAGTGCTGTAAAAGTTTCAGAGTTCGAATATCTGTCCCTGAGGCGTTATCTACATGAAGGTAGATCGCGCCTCAATGACAGATATTCAGACTCTCAAACTTTTACAATGCTTTTCTGATATACCACTTGTTGAGGGGGGGGGGGTTCATTTAAAGTTCTTGGTGCAAGAAAACTTTCCACCTTCTTAGTTTTTCGAAATTCGAAAATTTTATTTTTCTCCATGAAGTCAACACAGGGATGGCGGCCATTTTGAATTTTAAACATCGGTAAATCTTGGGTTATTTGTTAACTTCAAAGTACCATATTCTCAACGTTATAGTGTTTAGGGCCATAATTTTGATAGATATATCAAAGTTGTACTCTGTATACTGTCAGCAGGAATCTACTGTCAGCGGGTATCTACTGTCAGTGGGAATATTCTGTCAGTGGAAATCTACTGTCAGCGGGAATCTACTGTCAGTGAAAATCTACTGTCAGTGGGAATCTACTGTCAGCAGGAATCCACTGTCAGCGGGAATCTACTGTCAGCAGGAATCCACTGTCAGCGGGAATCTACTGTCAGCGGGAATCGCCTGGTGTTTCAATGATTGATTTGAAAAATTGTATCAAGAAACGAAACGCAAAAAACTTAAATTCAAACAATGCACACCTTTACCACGATGTAATTACGCCTTCCATTATCTCTTGATAAAAACCTTTACATTATTTTGATACACAATCATATTTGAATATTGTGACATCTGTAGCGAAATTCTACATTGCTGTGATCAAACACGATGGGAAAAAATTTGGGATAATTGGATGGTGAAGTATGTCGGTTTAATCCTCAAATGTAAGCTCATCTGCTTTTTTGAGTTATACACTTGTTTTGTGAGTAATTTATAACGGTATTGCAACATTCAGCTATAGGACACATACAATTTTGAGAAATATGAAAAATATGAAGATCCAATTATGCTAAATTAGTTTCAATCGTGTTGGTCAGTAAATATTTTCCTATGCGTTCAATAAATATAATTCATTTAACTTTCTAGGTCTAATTAATTAACATCAATACCATAAACTATTGCTATAACATTTTAATGTTTTACTAACATTTAAAGGGTACGACAAGACACTTTAACATGTGGATATAATTTTGTGAGAAGCTTTTGCGTGTCATATATATGCAGCAGGACTTTCCCGTTTAAAAACCATCGCCTACCATGGGCACTGGAGAACATATTAATCCGCGACCGAGCTCTACAATTCCCCATCAAACTCCACCGTATCTATACGATAAGTGATAGACTAGAAATCGTTCCTGTGCTACAGCACATTTGAAATTTACACCGGAATATAAGTGACACACTAACTCAACAGTGCACAGGTATTCCGGTAATATCGTCTTTATTTTGAGCAAATCTATCGTGTTCGTGCCCGTCAGATCAAAACCTTCCCCGCCTGCGCACCGCCCTCAGGACCATGAGTAAGGCCTACTGAAGATAGTATTTGTAAGGTGTTGGGGGTGGAGGGGCGTCAGAGTGACGTACATGCCCGAGGAAGATGGACCTATATAAATTATATGACATGTTTGAACCACGTTCCGTAAAATAATATGTGAAAAGCCGTTATTAGTTATTAAGCCCGAACAAGTTCAACATGGTCGGGGGGGGGGGGGGAGGTTGAACTTGAAAGATTAAGCTGATCTGTGTTACAACCGGATAAATGTACCGCATCCGACATCATTACGTACAGTGAGCTCGGGTGGCATAGGTTACCTATGGTATCATTAAAGATTTTCGGAAGGATGGCCAGAATCACGGTATTGTGCATTTATTTTCAACTTCCAAGATTCTTTGTACGGGTAGGAAAAAATATGGACTCTTCCCCTCCACAATATCACACTGTCTTTCATTCTAAGTAGATCTCTTTTTATAATGAACTCAACATTTCCAGCGCACAAAAGCTGCTTACAAAATTTATCAACAGATCAGAACCATTTTTGTTGACTGGTATAGCCAAACAAACATTGAAATGCCACCTAAAATACTGCCAGTGTCTCTGGGTTGTTAATTAGCCCACAAGCTATACGTTTATAAACAAACAAAAGGTCCGAGGACAATGACTGTCAGATAATACAATTATAATATTAAAATAATATTTAAAGAACAAATTCGTTTTTGACGCAATTTTAATTACTCAATAGTTGTTGTGCACTTCCTCGTGATCCTTGTTTGCTAGTAAAACACCAAAAGGTTAAAAGAATGGTTTACGGATATTTGAGTGAATTTACTTTTCCTAAACAAATAGGAATAATATTTCAGGGATCTTTATAAAGTAAACACCATAATGGTCAGGTGTCCTTATGCTGGTTCTTTTGTCTTTTTTAATTTTTTTCTTTTGTCTTTTTAAAAAAATGAGTTTTTTTTATCAGTCCGTCATCAAACGTGCGTCAGCCCAATTACATGATGATGTACACAGAACCCATTAACCCCTAGTGGAGCACTGAGGAGTGAAGTGCCTTGCTCGGGGGCACAACACCGTGCTAGAGTCTTGAAATCACCGTCCTCCGACAGTGAGTCCGTTACTCTTGACCTACAGGGTCTCGAACTCACCATCCTCAGATAGTGAGTCCATTACCCTTACCACTGGTCCATGGTGCTTCCAAAACGGTGGTTCATAAGTACATTGTAATGCCAATTTTAGAAAACATTTATATGTCTGTATTCAATATCAAAATCATGGAACATACAAGGAATATAACAATGGTATGTCCAAAACGAAAGTCGATAATTTGAAATCGTACCAAAATTTTACTGGTCATATCGATCATACGCACTGCACGCTCGCTGAGATGAAAATGAGAGCGTTAACTTTAGTCAGACGACACGCGGTGAACAAAGTTGAACAATATCGATACATGGACGAACTGCGGATGTTGTGCACTTTCGACGGCTTGGGGAATGTCAAATTATTGCCCAAACTACTCACTAATAAATTGCTTCTGAACTCATGCAAGTGGAGACAATTTCAATTTGAAAAGTGAATGTGAATCACAAGTGTAATATTATCAGAAACATGGCGATCGTCTGCATCGCAAGAAAAAGCGATGCTATTTAAGAAATATCATGATTGGAATTGGACGACTTCATTCACACTAGTGTTAATCATGAACGTGATATTTCTTCCGCAGCAAATATTTTGCAAATTTAAACACTTGAACGCTTGTGTCCAAATTGAAGTTTGTGGCAATATTCCACAATGCTAAATAACCAAATAAAATGATAAATTTTATACTTGTAAATCGATATTGACGCGAATGGAAGCAAGAAAAACAAAACGTGTCGATGTTGTGATATCAGAGAGACTTGTCAATACGGTGTCGCATTGAAGTAAGCTATGTTAACGATTTGCAGATTTTATCGTGTCGTTCATTCGGATTCAAGAAATGCAGATTTTGCAGGTTTGGCGATTAATTTGCTCTTTTTGCCGAATCCATTCTTGCATGCACCAACTCAAGGCACATGAAAATTCCTGCACTACAAAATTTGTTGTTTAGGAGTTTGTAAGACTTTACGCGTTGATTAAAGCTTTGAAGCGTTCATCGATGAAATACGTGAAAGTGTAATATCTGAAAACTAATATTACTCCATGGTAAAAGTAATTGACCAAAAAATGACTAAAAGAAGCCGCATTGCCGTAAGTGCCACAGTTTCTAATTGCGTGGTGACTTTACCACGTGACCATATATATGAACATCGAGGGCCCTATTTCACTTCAAAACTGAAGTTACCTTCCCATGTTGTCTCATTGAGGCTTGATGACCTCTTTTTATGATTTTCTATATTTTTGTATGTATGTCGATTGCAAGTACTTACTCTACTGCCTAAAGCATGTTAAAATACCTGTTATTAGCATGTGAACATGTGAATGTAAAATACACGGTTATTGTTTACATTGAATTCTACTCCGGACCAGAATTCACTTGTCAACAATTACACAGCAGTATACACACACACTGACTGAGTTGACAAGCTGAATATTGAAGACAAAACCAGAGATTTCATTTCATTCCTGCTTTGATAGTTTATTACAGTCGCTGCTTCCAATCAAACCAAACAACGCCTTGGCCATCTGAACGTCTAATTTCACTGCATCTTGCAAATCCATTCAAGATTTATGTAGTATTTTAGAAGTATCCCTAACACATACACACAATATCGGTAAATTATTTCTATTCTCTGTTGTTTCCGTGTACTGTTTTCATGATCTCTATAATTTACATTTGATTTCTAATTATTTGTTACTTTAAAAACAAAGAAATAAGCAAACAAAACAAACAAATAATATATATGTATATTTCGATATATATATATATATATATATATATATATATATATATATATATAGATATATATATATATAGACAAATATATAAATGTAACACCGTTCCTCACTGTGACGACGCATAGCACCGCAAATCATATTCATAATTTTACAAAAATGTTCCGCAGAATGGTGTACCGTGCTTCCAATATAGCAATTAGCAATCCGATTACGACCCATTTTGAAATTATTACATTACACCTCGTCTTGGTAACGGTGGTATTTTTTACACAGAAACGATACAACATATAATGATGACATCTGTACAACCGTGTACGTGGTTTCCAAGGTCACGACAAACGTCGTCTTTCGACCTGTGGCCGTGTCAGGTGGTAACAAGATGCGATGCTACATACTACATATGGGCGTTCAAGTTTTTATGCGAGTATCTCGGTGCTAGAGCCGTCGCATAGCTGTAAATCTAGGCGCACCCGATGAATATTAAGCTACAAACTCTCATCATCCTGAACACACCTTTCCGGAAGTAATGGAATATCCCCGAAGAAGTGTCAAAAACAGACATGATATTTGAGTATCGAGGTAGTCACTTTGTTTAAAGTAGCTGTTTCGGGGATTTTAGTGTTGGCCTTCCGACTGACATTTTCAGAAAGATGGGTCAGTGTGTACTTTAGATCACTAAAGCACTCTTATCTGGCCATCGACGCCGTCCATGCCGCGATAATGTCGCCTGATAATTGCACATCGTCCTCCGAGCGCGATAAAAAGGTGTGAACAACATCCCCACGACTATTCGATCGATATGAGCTGTTTGTGAGATGGCGTTAGCTCCGTATGGCTTGGAAATGTCAAACACTTTCGTTAACTATATAGGAAAGGGTCGTGGTGTGGATTATCGTTTGGACAAATTTACCAAAAGAACTGTTGGAATCGGCGCGTGCGCAAATCAAGAACTGTTGGAATCGGCGCGTGCGCAAATCAACCTTTACGTTGATTGTCACATCTGTCAGCTGTTGTATTTTAATTTGGCAGATAAAATAGGTAGATCTTTCTCAGCTGGCCACTATTCAATTACGCGTATCTTTTAAATCGTGCAAGAGAAATTTTTGAACGACAAAATGCTCCGCCGTCTCTGGTTTGAGTGTATTCAAAGAAAGCGTAGTTTATTAGAGAATGAATGGTAGCTGGGTGGGCACGATATTGTTCGTGTTATTGTGATGCTCCAATGATGACGATGTTCACACACTTGTTCAGGGCCAGTTCGCCACCTTATATTCTGGCGTTTTCGCTAGTATGTGGTATTCAATTTCGAACTTATTCTGTGAGAAAAATGCAAACTACATTCAGAACAATTTATGGAGGCAACCCATGGCAAAATTCTGTGATCACAGCAGGCTTCCACAGTGTGTTTGGTCAAACTGATGTATTTCGGCCAAGGAATCAATCGACCGGCCATGGAGAGCTCGTGGTGTGGACATTTCTATGACAATACCAAACCGATCAACAAAAGTTTTTGTTTCCCTTAATAGCAAGAAATCACCTGGAACGTTAGGAAAAGCGACGTACAGCTAGTCCACGATAGACGGAGCAAAAGATGCCATTCCGGATTTATATGTATACATTGCGTGCCTAGATATGTATTTAGTGTAGGGGAAAAAGATGCCATTTCCTCCTTTAAGAAATACACTTGTATTAAAATTCGCCATCAAATGATTTTTTTTACCTTTATGTTGATTAGATTAGGCTCTTTAATTCTAACTTTGCGACATCCCACTGAACGATATATTTAAAGTTTTTATGCTTCATGACAACGGGACCGTGATGTAAATGAAAGGTCTATTAGTGATTGATGGTCGCCATATTTAAAAATGTCCGCCACACCAGAACGAGGCTCAACCTGTGATGGCTCGCTATCCAAATTGATTTATGCAATGATAATTTACAGTATTACAAAATTTCATGCTATTATTACATAATGCACAATTGTTATGGAAATATTGGTTATGCCGCGCCACTACATGTTTTACAAAAGTAACTTGAATGCAATGTTACCAGTCACAGTTAGGCATAGATCGGCAACAAACACACAAAGAATGCGCAGACTCGCATTAATTGAAGAAACCTTGCTATCCACTTGTTGATATAAAAGCCGAGTTGAAAAGAAACACCTTGAAGCAAGTCAATATCTTTTTTTAAAATATTTGCTTGTTTCGCTTCTTGGTAACCTGAATGCAAAGTTAGTCTGTAATCCTGGTATTGTGTCGTGCTTGTCTGCTGCACCCGGGGCCCCCCGCTCTCCCGCTCTTTCCGACATGTTCAATCGTTCCGCCAGCAATATTGTATCGTTCATTTGTGAAATATCGTGAAACTGGGTCTTTTTGCTCTACTCGAATGCAATTGACATGCATCGATGGGCTCGTCTTAGAGTCGTCTCCCGCCTGTGAATTGTTCAATTTCATATATCTGCGAACCTTTCCAATATCTGTTTGTGCCTCTGTCTGTCTGCCAGTCCGTCTCTCTAAGCTTATCTCTTTGTTTCAGTCTCTGTCTCCCCGTCAACAATCAAATTAAATTCTGATGGGCGGTGAAGTATGAAAGTATCGGAAACATCACGTATTCTCGTTGATACAATATCATATATCGACATTGTTGCCAATGAAATTTTGGACATGATTAGATGTCGCGTATCAATCGGCTGGAGACAAACATCTTGAGCTCAAAATATTTCGCTACCATTAAATCTATAGATGAAATGTACTTGTAAAGGATTTACTTTAACTTAGTTCACACATCATTACCCCCAGCAAATAGAGTTCTCCTTTGCAAGTTGATAAAAACCTCTGGGTCAATTACGTTGTTGAGGGTATTGTATATGTAATGAGTCACTAGTATGACCGCAAACGGCGGTTTGTGTGTTCAACGTACCGCGGGCAGTATTTATATAAGTCACTCATCAGGGCATGCTGTTTCTTCAGGAAGACGATACCGTCCCAAGACGTTGAAAACATGCATCATGTTCGATTATCTCGTGTTTAGTCTCAGCAGACCGTCGTCGACTTTTCTGATTTACCTTGTACAATCACAAACGCCATGTACAGTTAGTTGTCTTTCTAGCGCGCCGTATCACTATCAGCCTTCTCATCAACTTCGATGAGTTTCTCATAAGACGATTATCAGAGGTAACTTGAGACTGCGTTAACTTCTAGATAACGAACCTATATCAGTTGAAAAAGCTTATAACTTCCACCGGCTTGAGCGAACTCATCCCTTCTCAGATATACGAAGGCAATTCATTGTTTCGCTGGGATCAAACCAATGTAGATAACAGCTACTATACCCTTTTGAGAGCACAGGAAATTTTACATACAGTATCTGGAGCGCTGTATCCAGACTTCGTAGATCAACTTAGCAATTTGAAATACATTAGCTTGATAGTCTAAATGATAATACTGCGCGAATAAAAATCGATCGGACACAATATGTCCTTGAGTATAATTGTATTCTGGTTTCAATTTCTACAATCGCTAAGATATCTATCTACTTTCCTCATTCAGGTTAAAGCCATCCTACTCGGATTCAAAAGAAGAGACACGACATTTTGATATTTCATAGGCTTCCTCCTCTTCACTGAAGAGTGTGTTTGTCATCCAACGAGTTCTTCTGTTCCCTAAAAGAGATGACCGGACATCTTTTCGCGCGACCCGTCGACTTGCGTCGCTATGTTGTTTTGTTCAAACAATGGGTGAGCTGTACACGTATGTGAAACATATTCAAAGATTTCTTCACTTGCTAATTGGTCTCCGGGTGGGACTGACGGTGGCACACTGAGGTATTTGAGTTGGTGGGCGGATTAATACTATCCTGATTTATTAAACGACTGTTCTAAAAATCTGATATATTGAAATAGGTGGACAAATAGATGACTGACAGACTGACTGACTCGCTCACTCACTCACTCACACTCACTCACTCACTCACTCACTCACTCACTCACTCACTCACTCACTCACTCACTCACTCACACTCACTCTACTCACTCACTTAATGAATGAATGAATGAATGAATGAATGAATGAATGAATAATCATTGAATTATTCGAATTGTGGACAGACAGTTGGACGAATACGCGTCATTGAATAAATGAACAAATGAGTAAATAAATAAATAAATAAACAAATCAATGCATGATTCAATGAACGTTTGTAGAATGAATGAATGAATGAATGAATGAATGAATGAATGAATGAATGAATGAATGAATGAATGAATGAATGAATGAATGAATGGACAGACGGACGAATGGATCAATGAACTAACAAACAAACGAGTTGGAGCATAAATGAATAACACGAATGGATAGACGGATGGGCGAATGAATGAATGGGCAAGCAAGCGCACAGACAGACAAATTTAATGATATATATAAGAATCGATTATTCGCAGCAATGGGAGATTTAGACGTTGGTTAGATTTATATACAAATGGTAAGAAAAAGGCCTTGCATATGCCAATAGCTGGATTAATGTATGAACAAACAGATTTTGTCAGCAGGAAAATGGATTAAGAGTAGATAAACGGACACTTTTATCGATTTAGAAAGGGATAGATGGCCTAATAGAGATTAAGGCGTATAGGGATTGGATGATGGATGAACTGATAGAGGATCTAGGTTGATGGAAAGATGGAGTGAGAATTAATCAGCCAAATGCAGCTTCACGGGTTTGGTGGAGTCGCGGATTTAGCAGCAATACCACACATTACACAGTGACTGTTTACCGTATTTTAAATCCTAAACGCCTCGTGGGTATAAACGAAGCTAACATCTACTATTGAACAGGACAGAAAAGGAGAAAAAGGGTAGAAGGTTGTTGGCTTATGGGTTTCTGTCTCCCAATAGAGCACCTGCGTCATAACTTGTAATATTCTGCAAAAATAGTCCTTTGAAATCTATGAAAATATTGAACATCGTAATTTTCGTTGACCTTCCCTACGATAAGGTATTCAAAACACGGGTGTTGTACCTTTGGCAATCTAAACAAACAATCCCGTTCGCCTTCCTGTTGATGAGTACCAATGCATGATGCTTTGGCAAGGAATATGCTTGACACCGAAATCATGTCGAATATCATTTGGCAATGAACATTTCATGTAGAAGTGCACGTAATTATTACTTTTTAGTCGATTTTGCCTGACTGAAACAAGTTGACGACGATTGTCAATAATTTGTCGCCGATTTTCGATGCGATAATACGAAAATATGTCCAGCTGTAAAGAAGTAAAAGCATCGGCGTTGACTTTTCGCGACCTCTTTTTATGTTGTCGAAAAAATATAATTGCAATGGACTGCTTCCCTTGCTTCACGAGACTCTACGAGATCCTGCGTGGTTTGGATATTACCGGGATATTTTCTTGCGACGCAGAAGTAACGGATTATCTAATAAACAACTGTAGAACACATAAAATCTACTTCGTTTAGTGATAGTGTTTAGTTAAACAACATGAGACCATATTTACAGAGTGTGACCCGTTTTTCATGGTCTGAAACCTTCCATTAGTTCATTAATCTAAGTACCGCGAGGTCTCGTCATGTGCGCGAAATAGTCTCTTTTTATGGGTTCCGCTATTTCACAGCCTTCAAGGGTTTAATATCTCGTAATCGATAATTAGACACCATAGAGTTATTCAATTGCTATACCTATTGAAATCTGACAGATATTGGTTAGAAATCCAATGCGAAATACGCCTCACTTTATTTAAATAAAGTAGGTGGTTGGAAAGGCTATTTTTGCACCAATTCTTTTCTCAGAGTTAATGTCAAGTTTCAAGTGTTAGAATCAAGATATTTAGTTCAAATTTTCAGGATAACTCCCTTAGTTAATATTTTCTCCAAAGAATATAAAAATTGTATATTTGCAGCCATGATTTTGAAATATGACACCAGTAAATATTAAAATTTAATTTTTCATATTTTTTTTACATATTTGAATTTAATAAGAATTGGATAGTATTAATATTACCAAATTAGTTATAAATATGTTGACACTATTTATTGTAAGATTTGTACGGCAGGATTTGTAAATAAAATTTGTTTTTATGATTTTACATGGGTTTACATATCAAAAAATTATTAAAATTCTTTCAATTTCAAATGTGATTTTTCAAAAAGTACTGCAAATACAGGAAAATTGTGCCGTACAAATATTATCTGTAACCTTGTTAATAGGCTGTAAAAATTCAATGTCCATATCTCATTTCAAGTTGGATTAAATTGGTATACAATTATGTAGGAAAACTGTTATTCTGTCAAAAATGTTGACAACAAGCCATATTTGCACCCCTCTTTTGAAGTCATAGAGCATTTTTTTTTGGTTAATCTCACTTTTGACACCTCTTTGACACTCAAAGAATCTAAAAATGCATTTACAATAGCAGTCACTCACTCTGAATGCCAGCACCACCTTGTCAAACTTTCCTGAAAAACAGCAAATATGACTTTCCCTTTTCAAACATTTTATTAACAGCTAGGGGACCTCTACCATAGTTAATACACTAAGGACTCCCCAACTTCTTCTTATTTGGTCAGTTTTTCAGAAGTTTTAACAGGCTATAACTCTGCAATGCCTTTGTGCCCAAATGTCTTGTTTTTTTTATTCCACAGAGAATGTTGACTACTTTTATATTTTAATAGTTTTGTTGAAATTTATAACTGACGCTCTAGCCTTTCCAACCACCTTAAATAAAGTATGTATTACGAATACAGCATTTGGCAGATAATGACACCATGACATATGCCGGAAGACACTGTACAACATAATCACCCTTTTATCAACCAAGTTTTTGAGAAAGTAATTTATGGCTGTAAACTTGACAAAGAAGAATCTGTGATAATGGAACTCTCTCTGTCTGTACACACAAAATAATTTATCTATCGTTTTCATCGTCACCACCACTATACCGTCATCCAAATAATGTCGCCACCACTATCATCATTATCGTCATTATCATCATAGTCATGATCATCATCTTCATTATCATCATCATCATCGTCGTCGTCGTCGTCGTCGTCTTCGTCATCATCATCATCACCACCATAGTTGCCTTTAGTGCTATCATTGTCGTTGCATTGATCGTGGCCCTAGTCGCAACTATCACCATGAGCTGAATTATACAAAACACCTCAGCGACTCAAAGAATTTACTCTAAAAAACACACAACAGATAAAATCAGTGCCGAAGTAAACAAAATTGTGACCGAAGAAGATTTAACACCATGGAAACTGCCAATGACACAAACAAGCAAGTGTGAACAATAAAAAACAGACAAGTAAAGTAGAATGATGTAATGTTCACCGCTTCTGCAGAGCGACGAAAACATTTGCACGGAATTCAAATACAGGGGATAACCTGTAACTTTTTCTCCGAAGGAAGAAGTTTAAACACCTACATGCTTGCCACTGAAGTGGATTGTATTGAGTCATATTATGCGTGGAGACCGCCAAGAAATATAGGAAGCATAAGGAACCGAAATATCGTGAAAGTTGATTCGCGTCCAACACCCCGCAGTTTTGAAACAAGTATTTTATTTGCCAAATCTTGTTGCCAATAGGAGGCAGTTGAAACGTTGCAAACGCAAGGCTCCAGGCATACATCGGCTGTCCTTTGATGTCGATTTGCCACCCCGGATCAAGTTATATCTTCTTCAGCCTTCATTTTTGTGTTCTTAATCATTGGTTTGACCTCACGGGAACTAACTGAGACACACTAGATTCATTTCTGGTATTAGTTTTAAAGCAAGTAGATAGATTCGACACGCACGTGTTCGAATCAAGTTTCCTTCAACAAGTTTGCTTGCCCGTCATTATTATCAGCAAAGGTTGCAGAACAAACTAGCATTCGAGGGTTTGTCAATTTTTTGACGGAGGCCCATGCAGTTTTTCCGTTTGTTTTAGCGGATAACCTGTTTCAATCGTGATTACGAGATAACAGAATATGCTTCTTCCGAGCAGGCGATTGAGGTTTTCGACCCTGTCTTACTACGAGTGATATGTAGAGTTATTCGGCCGAAACTCGTCACCAACCGTTTTGAGGCTGGACTTGTTTTGGACGAGGAAATTGCTTGCACTGAACATCTGTTAATTTCATCGATATCTCGTGCGGGCGTTTTCAAGCTCCGTTCATCTGGCCTCGCAATGTTTTTTGGATCGCATGGCTAATTGGCGTAAGCTGACCGATACGAAAGGTTTGTGAGTAGAATAAGTTACGATTGCGATATGTGAGGACACATAATGGGGATATACACCTGAATCTAATAAAGTTTGTTGCAAATAAGCACAGACAGTGCATCCATGCAACAACACGTGCATGCAAATGTGCACATATGCACGAAGGCGCACTCTCATATTTCCGCCAAACTTATAAAAATGCACAAATGTGCACAATATAAACATCAAATAACGCCAACTTTAAAGTTAGTGTGTCCGTAATTCAAGTTCCACGCAAAACGGCGATCATCAGGTGGTATCGTTTGCAGACTTGCAATGCTCTACGCCGTGCATAGAACACCCTTGCCTTCAGAAAGGACACCTGCAACTTGTGTCGTAAAGTAGATTATTAACCTCTAAGACAAGATCATCAGAATATCAACTAGAAACTCTTGTTTAGCCCTGGGTCTTGGGTAGCACCGTTTATTTGCCTGAATAGTGATCTAAAGATATCGTGCAGATATCAAACAATATCTGCGAGTTTTTATTTTGTTAGATCAGAAAATGATGTTCCGTATCGTACGCAACTCTTTATTCCAGTTTTATCAGAATGATTGAATCAAGGGGAAAGTTTCCTATATGATGGATCACCGAGATAACATGTTGATTGCCGGTAACCCTAAAATGTATAGACGCCGCTGCAACCCAGTCCAGCGTTTCCATGGAAACCAATACATCTGTCTGTCTGGTCTACTTATATTTCGCGTCGGTTGTGGTCGGTGCTTTAGCGCAATTGTTCTAAATGCTAATTGATATTTGAAACTGAAACAGTCGAGTGATATAAGCTTCAGAAATATACTAATGTTTGCCAGTGA